>NC_057391.1:49175953-49475953 GCF_019320065.1 Cervus canadensis | reverse complement strand
TATTCCCAAATTCTATTTTTTGGTTCCTTAAGCAAAGAAGATGTGGCTTTCTGCTTGTCTATCCACCACATGCCTTGCTGACTGGGAAGGGCCCTTATCAGACAAATCATAAAAGATTTGGATCTTACCTAGTGAGTCTGCTTTTCTTTTTTCACTGATCAAATCCTTTTCAGTTTCTGCCTCCTTTTGTTTATTCTTTCTTCAAATAGTTGTTTTAAAAAATGTGGTCCACAGTTTATGATTGATATTTTCAGTTGAACAACATTTTCCTCACCCCATTAATATCCCTTTTCATCATCCTTTCTTGTCAACTCTCTAGCTGAGAAGCAGACACAGTCTTTATTTTTATGACTGTGATTTTGTTTTTTCTGCTGTAAGTCAATATATAAATAAATCAGTCTTTTATATCTGATATCTTTTGTTAGGCACAATGTTTTAAAAATTTATGCATGTCATGCATGTACTACTAGTCTATTTTTGTGTGTGTGTTGCTGAGTGGTATTGCCTTGAACAATAAATTGCAGTTTGTTCATCTTTTTTATTGATTGTCACCTGGATTATTTCCAGTTTTAGCTCTTCTAAGTATCGTCCTTAATATTCATGTAAAACACTGTACTTTTTTCTCACCTTATCTTGGATAAGTACCTAGGAGTACTTGTGTCAAAAGATACATATATGTTTACCTTTTAAGAAACTTCCAGTTTTGCAAAGTTTTGTATTTAAAGATACAGTTTTGTATCTTTTTCCATGCCCTCAGGCAATATGTAAAATTTAGGGTGCAGATCTTATTTCCTGTCCAAATTATATTGTTATATAACTGAGATTTCTTTAGTGTATATTTTAAATTTCTGAGAAATAATTTTAATAAGTAGTTCTCTATTTTTAAACTAAAAGTGCTCTGAATTAGAGACTTCAAGACTGATACGGTGGTAGGGCCAAGATGGCAGAGTGGAAAGACCGTGAGCTTACCTCCACTCACAGACATACCAAAATCACAAATGTCTGCAGAAAAATCATCAATTAAAAAGAATAAAACTTACCAGAAAAGATTTTCTACAACAAAGACATAAAGAATGGCCGGTGGCAGGGCGGTGGCGGGGTGGGGGGTGGAGGGGAACTTGAGATATAATTAAGTCCTGTGTCCCTGATGGGCAACCGAATATAAAATAGAACATTACTCAACCATAGAAAAAGACTTATTGCCATTTGCAACAATATGGATGGCCCTGGAGATTATTATGCTAAGTGAAGTCACACAGAGAAAGACAACTACTACATGATATCATTTATATATGGAATCTAAAAAATAATATAAATAAACTTATTTACAAAACAGAAATAGACTCACAGACATAGAAAACATGGTTACTAAAAGGGAAAGGATGGGAGGAAGGATAAATTAGGGGTATGGGATTAATAGATACATACCACTACATATTAAATAGATCAACAACAGGATTTGCTTGTAGCCCAGGGAACTATATTTAGTATCTTGCAATAACCTATAATGGAAAATAATCTGAAAAATGCATATGTATAACAATCACTTGGCTGTCCACCTGAGACTGACACAGTATTGTAAGTCAGCTCTGCTTCAATTTAAGAAGAGTGTTATGGTTTATTTACATAGGCAGCGTTCAACTTTTTCAACTAGTTTATTAGCCCTAAAAGTTGAATAGTGGGGGAGTGTTTTGGTGTGATTATTTATCCTTGTAAGTTGTAAATGTTTTTAGAATACTTAAATTCAGTTTTTTAATTGCTGGACACTAACTATGAGAGTTTGAAATTTAGAAATCTTCACATGGCACTAATTTTTACTTACATGTTACTGTAATAAATACATGTGAATATGAACAAGAGAGTTTTAGTTCATTCCCTTAGAGCACTGAGCTCATTTCGGCTGCTTCATTTGAGTGTCTTCTTGATATGGTTAGTTTTGTTCTGTGCTTTGGTCATCAGTTGTATCATTTATGAATGCCCTTTTGTAAATTCATACTGTTCATCAGTGGGACTGGCAAAAGTAAGTAGGTAAATAAACAGCTGTAGCTGCTGCTAGAAAACCTGTCCATATATTTAATTAGCAGTGTCAGTTTGCATACAAAAAGTTTTTCATTGTCTCCTATGTATTTAGCACTGTAGGTGAAACAGAATGAGAACTGAATGAATTAGTGTTTTTGATCATTAGGGTTGAAAGTGGTAAGGTAATGTAACTGTTTTCAAATGCTCTAAACATAGGAGGTAATAAAACCTAGCACAAAACCTGGGCGTTTGGGGAATAGAGGAATAAGTGCTCAGTTTCAGGTTAAAGAATTTGGGATTTATTCTGTTGGTGGTAGGGCACTGGAAGTATTTACTTTTTGAATCTGAGGGTAATGTGTTTTGAAGGATAACTTCAGGAAGATTACACTGGAAAGCTATTATAAGCAGGTTAAATACTTTGAAGTAGTGTTTTAGGGGGATTCGGAGAGATTCTAGCAAAAACCTCTAAATAGGATATCATGAAAAATAATAGGATATTATGAAAAACCTTTTCATAAAATTTTCATAAAATGAAAAGGTGTTAGTAGGAATGGAAGAGCTGCTTCAGGAGACATTCATAAGGAACACTCAGTGTTTGGGTAGAATAGTGGAGAGAGAAGCGCGAATCAAAGATGGTGCCAGTTTACAAGTCTAGTTGACCTGCACTATTATAGTACTACCTGTAGTATTAGAAATACTAATAATTAGCATCAAGAGGCATGTAAGGAATTTGATGATTCAAGACGCAAAATGCAGAAATGAGCTTAAAGCTCAAAGTGTATGTTTGGCAAATGATCATTCAGATAGAAGAGTCAAAAATCATTAAACTGAACGAACAGTTGAAGGGATAGAGCATAAAATAAGATTTGGGATGATGAGCAGGTACTTTCAGTTTTCCACACAGAAAGGGAAGTGTTAACATACAGACAAGGGGCCCAAAGGTTAATGTCAGTAAATCCCAGAGAGCAAGGTGGTTAAAAGGATTGGATGCCATAGAGTAGACAAAATATGGCCCATGGTTCATCATGTGCTTTTGTAAATAAAGTTTTATTGGAATACAGTTACTCTTCATTTATTTACATATCTCCTGGCCTTTTCTGTGCTACAGTAGTAGAGTTGAACAGTTGGTAAATCGAGTGTATGACCCACAGATGTAAAATATTTAGTGTCTGGCAATTTGTAGGACGTCTGCAATAGAGATCTAAGAAATGACCAAGAAGGGGCCTTTATAAGCTTTATAATTAGAATAACTTTTGATGACATGAAGGAGTTCCATTTTATCCTGTAAACAAATATTTACTGAGAGCATTCTTTGTGACTGGCATTGGGTTTTGCTTGTCTGGTTTATGAAGAATCTCTTTAGCAAGAGATTCGTTAATAAGTACATAAATTGCAAGGAGTGAAGGTAGTCAATATAAATATTTGTTTTGTGAGTTTAGAAAGAAGTGAGTGGTAGTTTGAACAGTATATGAGGAAGAGATTTTAAAATATGAGGAAAATGCTATGGAAATATTCTTACAGCATTCCTTTGAGAGAGGCAGAATGTGTTACCATTACAGGAATTAATGGTCTAAAACTTGAATGCAGGGAGTCTACAGGCTTCATTACAGGAAATGAATAGAATTGTTTGTGGAATTAAGTTAAGAATAGTAATTGCTCACACAGCTGTTTTTAAATAGCAAATTATGTTATATAATCAGCAAAAATCCACCAAAATGTACTTGATAGTTATGCAGAAGCTGCTTTATTGGTACTGACTTATGATCCTGATGGGTACTGTAAAAACAAAAAAACCCTCTGAATGCAGTTTTCGCACTAGTGTGGTACTGTGTATTTTTTGTTTAATGTGCAAGGGCAGTGTAATATTTTCATCTTTCTTTTCCCACACGAAACCCAAATATAATTGTCTTGTTGAAGAAGAGCAACAGTGTGAACTTTATGAGCTCACAGAGCAAGGAGGTGTGTTCTCCTTGAAAGGGGTAGTATCTGTTGGATTGCTTCTCAGTCTTTTCCCTCAGACAAAAATGTAATGGTTTATTGTATGCTTAGATTAAGGTCTTCTAATTTGTTTGTTTGTGATTTTTTTCTCCCTGTATTTTATTCAACTGTATTTCTTTCTTTGGATTTGACTGTTTCTTAAGACTCCATTTTAATTTATTGGTTGGCTTTTTAGTGATGCCTCTGCTTCCTCCCCAGCCCTCCATTTGGTATTTTCTCTCAGGTTGTATATGTCATTGACTTCTCTCAGTCTATTTAGAGTTAATATTATACCACTTCACAAAAAATGTAGAAATCTTATAACTTTATAGGTACCCCCAGTCCTGCCTTTTTTAATGCTATATTTGTCATATGTGTTAACAGCTAAATACATTGTAACTCCTTTGAGAGAATATTGCCATTTTTATATAAACAACTTTTAAAAGAGTTAAAAAGAAGGTGTCTTATATTTAGTTTCTTTTTTTTTTTTTTTTTAGTATTTTTGATGTACTTTTTTCCTTCCCCTTTGAAGAACTTGTTTCAGTATTTATTATACTGAAATTTTGCTGGTAACAAATTCTTTAATTTATTTGAAAATGTTTTTCATCTCTATTCTTTTTTGTAGTATTACTTTTATTTATTTGACTGTATTGTGTCTTAGCTGTAGATGCAAGTCTTTAGTTGTGGCATGTAAGATCTAGTTCCCTGACCAGGGACTGAACCTGGATCCCCTGCATTGGAAGCATAGGGTCTTAGTCACTGGACTACCAGCAGCTGCTGCTGCTAAGTCGCTTCAGTCGTTTCCGACTCTGTGACCCCATAGACGGCAGCCCACCAGGCTCCGCCATCCCTGGGATTCTCCAGGCAAGAACACTGGAGTGGGTTGCCATTTCCTTCTCCAATGCATGAAAGTGAAAAGTGAGAGTGAAGTCGCTCAGTTGTGTCCGACTCCCAGCGACCCCATGGACTGCAGCCTACCAGGCTCCTCCATCCATGGGATTTTCCAGGCAAGAGTACTGGAGTGGGGTGCCATTGCCTTCTCCACTGGACCACCAGGGAAGTCCCCATATTTATTTTTGAATGATATTTAAAATTTTTTTATTGGAGTATAATTGCTTTATGATATTGTGTTGGTTTCTGTCATACATCAACACAAATCAACCAAAGGTTGATATGTCCCCTCCGTCTTGAGCCTCCTTCCCATCCCCCACCCCATCCCATTCCTCTAGGTTGTCACAGAGCACTGGATTGAGCTCCCTGTGTCACATAGCAAATTCCCACTGGCTATCTATTTACACATGGTACTGTATATGCTTCCATGCTACCCTCTCAGTCTGCCTCAGCCCCACCCTCCCACACTGTGTCCACAAGCCTGTTCTCTGTGTCTGTGTCTCCATTGCTGCCCTGCAGATAGGTTCATCAGTACCATCTTTCTAGATTCCATACACGTGCATTAATATACAATATTTGTCTTTCTCTTTCTGACTTCGCTCTGTACAGTAGGTTCTAGGTTCATCTACCTCATTAAGAGTGACTCAAAAGTGTGCTTTTTTATAGCTGAGTAATACTCCATTGTATATATGTACCACAGTACCTGTATCCATTCGTCTGTCCATGGACATCTAGGTTCCTTCCATATCCTAGCTATTGTAAAAGTGCTTCAGTGAACACCGGGATACACGCGTCTCTTTCAGTCATGGTTTTCTTAGCATATATGCCCAGGATTGGGATTGTTGGGTCATACGGTAGTTTTATTCCTAGTTTTTTTAAGAATCTACGTACTGTTTTCTACAGTGGCTGTGTAAGTTTACATTCCCACCAACAGTGCAAGAGGGTTCCCTTTTCTCCACATCCTCTCCAGCATTTATTGTATGTAGATTTTTTAATGATGGCCCTTGAATGATATTTTTATTCTGGCTGAGATCTCTATGCTTCACTACTTTCAAGATGTATTTCCACACGTGCTGACATTCATAGTTTCTAAAATCAAGTCTGCCATATTTGAATTGTTGTTCTTGTATATGTAATGTGTGTGTTTTTTCCTGTCCACTTTAAAGGTTTTCTCTGTACTTTTGTTTGTCAAAAATTTAACTGTGGTATGCCTGCATATGGTTTTCTTAATATTTATCCTGTGTGGGTTTACTAAGGATATTCATTATCATTAATTGATAAATATGTGTCTCTTAATACATTTGTGGATTTTTTGGCCATTGTTTCTTTAAAATATTTTCTACCCTTTTCTCTAGGAGGTAAAGAATCCACCTACAATGCAGGAGACCTGGGTTCGATCCCTGGGTTGGGAAGATCCCCTGGAGAAGGAAAAGGCTACCCACTCCAGTATTCTGGCCTGGAGAATTCCATGGACTGTGTAGTCCACGGGGTCGCAAAGAGTCAGACATGACTGAGCAACTTTCACTTTCTACTACATTTGTGGATTTTTTGGCCATTATTTCTTCAAAATATTTTCTACCCTTTTCTCTTTGTTCTCTCATTACACCTGTGTCAGACTTTTTAATATCTTCCTTTAGGTCTCTAAGGCCCAGTTTTATTTTCTTTTAATTTTTTCTCTTTTTGTCAAATTGAATTATTTTTATTGATCTGTCATCAGATCCATTCATGCTTTACTCTGTCCATTCCTTTATTAAACTCATCCAAAAATTGTTTTTAAAGATTTCAGATATTGTAATCTTTATTTCTAAACTTTTGATTTTTTGTGTATGTGTTTCCTGAGATTTCCAGTCTGTTCATTCATTAAGAGCATATGTCCTTTATTTTACTGGGTATAGTTAAGGTATTTGATTTAATTTCCTTGTCTGAAAATTTCAGTATCTGGGTCATCTTAAAGTTGGCCTCTGTTGATTATCTTTTTCTTTGAGATTGACTCACATGTCATTGTCAGGGAATTTTGGCTTGTATTATAGATATTATGAATGTTATTTGTGGAAATGTTGGTTTCTTTCATGCTCCTCCAAAGAATTTTGATTTCTTTGTTTTAGTGAGCCATTAATTGGATTAGACTCTCATAGTGAAAACTCTTTGTCTTGTCTGAGATTGACAGCTGCTTAAATCTCAGTTTAATTTGATTCTTTTAGCCTCAGCTGCAAACTACCCTATGAATGTGTACATGAGGACTCAGCCAAAGACCTGAGTAGAGACATACCCAAGATTTGGGCCTCATCTTTTCTGGGAGTCTTTCCTTATTTCCTGGCGATTATGGTTGTCCTATTCTGTCCTCCTTTCCTTCTATTCAGAAAGACAGTGAGTTTTCTATTGAAATTTTAGTTTCTGCTTGTTGTGTCTGCTGCTTGCCTGCAGGATAAAGCTTTAAAATGGGAAACTCACCTGTACTGAGTTTTAGGGAAACTGATATAAAAGCTGTTAAAAGGAAAAATTCAGTCTCGTTTCCATCCAAAATCAGCCAAGTTTTGTTCATTCTCTTGGTAGACCTGTTAGGTTTACTCTTAAGGTGGAGCCTTTAGGTAGTTTGTTTAATTTTTATATTTTTTCTGGGAATTTATAGTAGCTGTCTTTCAGAGCTTAGTGTATCATGTTGGAAGCTGAACTCACTAGTTCAGTTTTGAGATTTCTTCTAGCATATGTGCAGTCTGCTTTAAAAAATAATACTTTAAAAATAATATTATTTTACTAATTCTTGAAGAGCTACTTAGATTGTTACACATCCCTCTTCTATATTGAATTTTTTTTAACCCATCTTTAGTTACTGAATTCTTAATGACAGACTGTTATGTGAATACTCTGATTTTATATATTCCTTAATCAGTTAGTAGACATTTGAATGCAAATTGCCACACTTCTGCAAAGTACCAGAAGTACATAGAGATGAGCAAGGTATGTTCCTGTTACAAAGTTTTATTGGTAGGGTATTCATGAAAAACGGCTATCAATGTTGAAGACAAAATAAGTACAAATTGTTTTCTGAAGAAGTGTGATTAATTTTGACTTAGTTGATGGAGAACACTTCACAGAGGAGGGGACATTTGATCTTAGACTGATTTAGAATTAGAAATTCAGTAAGTGAGAGAAAAGGTAAGGGAGAGTATTCTAGGACTTGGAAACAATAGGAGTAGAAAATAAATGTGTGACAAGTTACTGTACATTTGGGGAGTGATTAATGTCTTGGTGAGGCTGGAGCATTGAGTTTTCTGAGGGATACAGTATGTATTGAAGCTGAAAAAGTGAATTGAGGCCACTTTGAAGCATGCCATACTCAGGAGTGTGAGTGTTATTTCTGAGGCAACAGAGGATCATATTTGAAAAGTGAATGGATGTGATCCAGCTTATGTTTATGGCAAGGTAAGTGTGCTGGCAATGTTAACTGGATTGGAACGGAACATACTAGGAGAATAGGCAGTATATAGGATCTGAACCAGCGCACTGTATACGTGAGAACAAGGGATAGTTACTTAAAATATTGCCGAGGTAGAAATTAATACAGTGAGTAACTGGTTAAGGGAATATGAAAGATGTGTTAGCAAGTTTAAGAGAATCACTACATTTCTAACCACATTTGTAAATGTCTCACCATCATGCTGACTATGAAACTTCTGGGAATAGTTTTTATTTAGACTTCCTTTTGTAACAATATACTTTAGTCAGTACTATCATGAATACAAAATGATTTTTCAAAGGACATATGATGAGCTCATTTCAAAGCTGTGATATTTAATGTCTGTGTGTTGTTTAGCTACCAAGCCTAATAAGGATTTAGGTTTCTCTATAACTTTTAAAATAATTTTTGTTCTTTGGGGTTAGTTACTGTCTAGTTCATAGAGTCATTTATAGCCTAATTGCTTCTTACTGTTATTTTCAAACTACTGTTCAATGTAAATATTTAGAATATTGGTTTTGATTATTGTCTAATTAAGAATGATAAGCTAACAAATAGGGAACCAGTTTCACCCCCACTTTTATTAAACTGATTATTCTACTTGGTACATTTATTTCTTCCACAAATGTTTGTTAGTGATTACTATGTGTCGAACTTCCCTGGTGGCTCAGACGATAAAGCATCTGCCTATAATGCGGGAGACCCAGATTCAATCCCAGGGTTGGGAAGATCTCCTGGAGAAGGAAATGGCAACCCACTCCAGTATTCTTGCCTGTTAAGTCCCATGGACGGAGGAACCTTGTAGGCTGTAGTCCATGGGGTTGCAAAGAGTTGGACACGACTGAGTGACTTCACTTTTACTGTGTGTCAGGCATTGTTCCAGGCACCAAACATGAAACACTGAATAAAATAGACTAGTCCTTTGTTTTCATGGAGCTTTCAGTGTCCTGGGGGGAAAACCCAGACTGTAATGTCCCTCCATAGTAATGACATTTGAACAGAGAGACCTGAAGGAAATTTCGGGGAACAGACCATTCAGATATCTGGGGAAGCATTTTATGAAGAGGAAAGAGCAAGTGGCAAGGCCCTAAGGAGAGAGCATGCTTGATGTGTTTGCAAAAATAGAGATCCATGTAGTTGAAGAAAAAGAATGATCTGAGAGAATGAATAGTAGGAGATGAAGTCAGAGAGGTGGGAGGTGGAAACCATGAAACATTGTTGACCAGTGGATTTAATACTGAATGAGATGAGTCAATTTTGAATATAGGATTGACAGAATTTGAGTTGTTTTGAAAAGGTTGTTCTAGTTCCTATGTAGAGAATATAGACTGTTGCAGGGCCAAGAAACAGGGAGACTTTTCAAGATGCAGTTACTGTGATACAGGTAGAGAATGGTGACTTAGACTAAGATGATTGTGTTAAAAACAGTGAGTCAGATTTTGGAATTGTTTACAAGGTAAATCTAATGGGATTGTATCATTGAGGAACTGAATAGGGACATTTTTGGCTGAGACTTATCCAGAGTTGGAAAAGAGGCATTGGGCCTTTTTTGAGTAGACTTCTGTTGTGCCTCTATGGAAGAAAATATCTGTTATTGTTGTTTAGGTGCAGGGCTTCATTGTTGAGACTACAGAGGAGTACCACAGTTGCTTCTCAGATGCACTGAGAGGGCCTTGTTTCCAGAAATTTGACAGCCAGCTAGTTTAGAGGAGGTTTGGAGATGGCTCAAGATCTTTGTCAGGGTTAGAATGGCTCTTTAGACCATCAGAGCAAATCCTCAGTCTATCAGGTCACTAGATAGTTCTAAAGTTGGTACAAAATACTTGCTTGCCCTCTGAAAACTTAGTTTCTTTCAACCTCTGGGCATTAGGCAGTTTATTTTTCCTATACAGATAGACCTGCCTTTTGATCTTCTACTCTTACGTCATTGATTAAATAGCTGTTAATGTCCTGTTTAATTGTATATTTATGGGACATTTATATAGAATGATGTGGCTAATAAAAATAGCATAGCAAAAATCACTATTTGGAAGTTATTTTCAAAATAAGTCATTTTACTGAAATCAGTCATGCTTAATTATCTTATTCTAGTATACTTTGGCACTAGAATATCCCTACTTGTAAATCTTTGTTCTCATCAATACCAAACAGAAATTGTGATTAAATTCTAAAGATGAGCTGAAAAGATCATTCCTTCAAATCTTTTTACTGATCTTATTTTCCTGCATGTTTTATTAGTTTTTGGCTGTGCTTGGGTCTTCGTTGCTGCATGGGCTTTTCTCTAGTTCCAGCGAGTAGAGGCTGCTCTAACTGTAGTGCCCTGGCTTCTCACTGCAGTGGCGTCTCTTACCGTGGAGCACAGGCTCTGGAGCACGCAGGCTTCAGCAGTTGGGGCGCAGGGGCTCAGCAGTTGCAAGTCCTGAGCTCTGGAGCGCAGGAAGGTTCTGAGCTCTCCAGCACAGCGTGGAGCACGGGCTCAATAGTTGTGGCTTATGGCCTTAGCTGCTCCTTGGCCTATGGGATCTTCCTGGACCAGGGATCAAACCCATGTCTCCTGCATTGGCGGGTGAATTTTTTACCACTGAGCCACCAGGGAAGCCCTCTTGCATACTTTAAAAAGAATCAAACTTTCTAATATGACAATTCATTGTACAGAAGCTCAAGTTTTTATTAGTAAAATAAAAGCTTCTGTAAGCCATGTGTATGCCTATGAAGCAGAAGGTCTTCTCTAAATATCCTTACAATTTCTACATTTCCATAGCTTTTCTGTCTTATTTGTTTTTCATGCATGTGTAGCATAAAATCAAAGGATTTGCTTTTATAGTCTAGTTGATTCTGTTTCACAGTGAGTTTCTGGACAAACATATCAGTAGATTTACTTCACAAGTATCTAAAATTTGAAAAAATATAATAAAAAATGATGGTAGGTTTTTAGGTGTATATTATTTTAGAATTGATTGCAGCCTTTGAGTCTGATCTAAAGGAATATCATTACTCTGCATATAAAATTGAGTGAAGAAACTACTGAACAGATACATCCATGGCTTTGGTTATCTGACATAGCTATCTCTAGTCAGATTTCTTTTATCAAATCATCTATTGAATCACCCTATAGCAGATGGCAATCCTACAAAAGTATATTATCTTTTCCTTATTTATAACAGTGTTTGGATTTGGTATTTTTGAAGTACGTTTTATTTGCCAGAATAAAAACTTGATTTCAGTGCTATTAAAGGCTCTGTGTATGTGTGACTGAGACAGAAAAGTATACGATCATCCCCTGTGCCCTTCCTCCCTACTTTATATATGTCCCTTTTCCACAAGGATGAGCTCTGACATAATACCAGGCAAAGTGGCTGTGTTGACTTCTTATAGCTTTGCTGCAAGGATATTCTTTGTATTGCACTCCTTTCCCTTTCAGTCCTCCTCTGCGCTCTAGACTCCCCACCAGTACCTGAAATATTTTCCACATCTAGACCTGTTTCTCCCTTTACCCTCCTTGCAGTCTAGGGTGGCAGAGTCTCTGGTGATAGGTCTGGTGGTGGCAGGTGGGAAAGAAGGAGCTGGTCAGCAGCTCTACTTGTCATTCACCTCTTTTACCTCCAGGCAGTTCTTGTCTGAGACTCACTAAACCTTGAATAATGCTTTATGTACAAACTATGTACTGTTTGAGCCTCTGGAGGCCCAGATGGGGTGGTGAGATGGGAAACAGGCATATAGAGTATATAAAATAAGTCACTAATTAATTAAAAAAAACTCATTTCCAGTTTTTGCTCATTGTTAAAAACCTAGAGAAGTCTCTAATACTCTGCGCTAGGAAAATGAAAGGAGTGGGATAGAAGCTGTGACATAAACTTATATTGACTCAAGAAAGGGAATACTTTCAAGTCAAAAATGGTGGTGGAGTGGAGAAGCAAGCAGACTAGTATCTGAGTCCTTCATAGAAACGAAATTAATGCTAGATGCGTTACTTTCTCCTTATGAGTGTTGCTCTCTGACATCTCAAAACCTTGGTTACACCTTTTATTCCTTCTTCAGGTTCCCAGGCCAGAAGGCCCAGGCCCACTTCTTAGGGAAGTGCCTGTATGTATAGTAATTTATGATTTGCTTTCAATTACTTTTCATGTTGAATGTTTTACAAAAGAAGGAAGCAGTTTGTTTCATTTAATTCACAAACCAGTATTTTTAGATACAGGGTCTAAATTTAATGTTTTCTCTTTATTGGAAAATATTAAATAAAATAGTATGCCTTTTATATATTGGATTTTATTTTTATTTATTTATTTATTTTTATATTGGATTTTAATTGGTTCCATACAGAAAAGCAGGTACTTAGATTCTGTATATAAAAGATAAAAAAAGAAAAGTGAAAAAAAAAAAAGAAAAGTGGCATTTAAATCTCTACATTAGTTAAATTATTGGTTAATCTTTTTAATTTTGTTGAATAGAAATAGAATAAGTTAATTAAAAAGTTAAGCAAAACTCAAGAAGTATTTCTACTTAATTATTGCTAAATTTTCTGTTGCATCTACCATTTTAATCTGTCAGTTGAGGCACTAGTATATCAAAATTTGTTGAATTGGCATGTGTAGGCTAGAAATAGGAAGGAAAGAAAAATATATGGCAGTGGTGGTCAGGCGTATCGTAATAGAAATGTTTCCCTTCTAATTACTGTATTGCAACTATGCTATATTTTCTTGTTGATAAATAATTTTTCAGATTTTGATCAATTTCTCTGTTGTTTGTTTTCTGTGTTTAATTTCTTTGTTCCTGGTTACCTTGGTCTTATGGCTGATGCTTTGGAAAGTTTATTATTCCTGTCATATTTCAGTTTGTACAGCCATTGTCTTCAGCAGAAAGGAGTCATTGTGCTAAAGGATGACTCTTGCTTTGTCAGTGCCAGCCACGACCTTCTTCTACTCAGAGTCTGGATACATTTAACAATAAAGCTATAGAGCTCTAAGTTTAAACCCTACCCGATCCTTTAAATTCTATAGCATCTTTTGAGTCCCCTACATGCCTAGTATCACCGTTATGTAGTACTCTTTAGTTCGTGGCTTAACTAATTACCATTTTTAAGTTTAATCTTTGCTCTTCTTACATGTTGAGTAAGTAGTGTCACGTGATGAAAATTAAGTATGTGTTTTCTCAAAATCTTACTTATCACTTTAACATTTTGTCTAAGATGTTTCCAATAGCAGGCACCTATTTTTCCTATTTTTTAAAAATAAGTGTATTGAAAATAACACATAGCCCTCATATTTAATTATTTGATAAAAGACAGTTCAGAATCATAAAATGAATTATTTTCATTAGAATAGGATCATCAAAATAAGTTTGTGTTGTATGTTCTAAATGTTCAGTGGAAATCATCCCACCTCCAGGCCCACCAGTCTGTTTTCTGTTTCTATCGATTTGTTTGCTCTAGGTATCTTATGTAAGTGAAACCAAACCGTACTTGTCCGTTTGTGATTGGCTTATTTCACTTAACACAGTGTCCTCAGGTTATAGCATATGTAAGGATTTCCCTTCTTTTTAAAGCTGAATAATATTATATTGTATGTATATACCACATTTTGTTTATCCATACATCTGTCAATGATGTTGAACTTGCTTCCACATTTTGGCTATTGTAAATAATGCTCCTGTGAGTTATGGGTGTACAAATATTTGAGAACCTGTTTTTAGGAACTAATTTACTTTCACATTTTACTTTGGCTATATGATATTTTAAAAATTGTAACACATACAGAAAAAAGTTACAAATAGAAAGTATGATCTTTTAAAATAAAACTTTCCTAAAGTTACATACAATTTCATAAGTAGTTTTATATTAATGAATTTTATAGATCAGTAGTAGTCTTTGTCTTAGATTGAGTCTGATTGGAATCGTATCTAAAATGTTTGGAAAATAGATCACGATAAACGGATACTGAAAAGATGGTAACAGAGTGTGTTTTTACATGATATTCTTGTATTCTTTATTCTCATATAAAGAATATTCTTGATATTCTTTACATGAAGTTGTAGAATCTTTTTTAAATCTAGAATTTTAATGAGAATTCTCCAAGAATGAACAGGACCCTTTTTTTTTTCCCCCCTACATGTAGTCTGTATGTTTTCAGAGCTGCTTTTTCATTTGAAATTATGTCTGGTATGCTATTTGTAGTAGTACCCATCTTTTCTCTGTACTGCTTTTGATGAAGTACAGAATCATAAAAACAATAAATTAGGGTCCTATTACCTGAATTAGTAGTGTATTCCACTTTGGGTACTGACTTCCTTTCCTTCCTGTTGTCACCTAGTACTTAAATGAGTTTTGTCCGTATGAAAGAGCCTTGGGGCTTGTGGCTAGTTATGGGAGGATTTGTACTATTTAACTTAGTTCAGACTACTTCTCATCTAAATCACAGAAGACATCAAGGATTTTTTTCTTTTTTTAAGAAAAAGAGGTTCTAAACTTAATAAAAAGCTGTCTTTGTAACATCTAGAGTTTCTCATGCAAGAATGAAGCAAAAAAAGCCAAGCATTTGTATTTCACCCTAGAAAGAAGGTCAGAAAGGATTGGGAAAGTGTCGAGGATAAGAAAGACTGTTCTCAAAACAGAAAAGGGATAAATGGCTAGATTGAGAGATCTCCAGCTCTTTTGGCTTTTTCTGGAGATTGGTTGGAAGATGAAAATAATGGCACCAAAACTTCAGAAGGTCTATTAAGAAGAACAGTGAATTGTTCTGTTGTTCATGGTAACTTATCCTTCTCACATAGAGTTTTCCTTTGTACTTTTACTAAGAGTGGATCTACTCATTTAGGATCAGATTTTGGGCAGATTTTTTTAGGACAAGTTGTCACATCATTTTAATATCTTTAATGTTGATATGATACGGTTTGATATAGTTTGATTTAGTTTGATGTCTTCAGTTAAGAATACTCAGTGCTTTGATAGAAACCAGTTTATTAACTTGAGCAATTGTTTAACTTGCTTCATTTTATAACCTTTATTGACTTCATATTTTCATGGAGGCAGTGCTAAACTTTGAAAGTGAGATTTCATCTACTGTTAGAATGGATGCAGACACAGGTGGAGAGACCGATATGCTTTGTTTGAAAGTGTCCAAAGACCTATATTGGATCTAAAATTCTGCAGTGTATATAGAGCTGTATGTGTGAGTGTGTATGTGCATGCATGCTTAGTCACTCAGTCGTGTCCAACTCTGCTACCTCATGGACAGTAGCCCTCTAGGCTCCTCTGTCCATAGGATTCTCCAGGCAAGAATACTGGAGTGAATTGCCATTCCCTTCTCCAGGAGATCTTCCCGACCCAGGGATTGAACTTGGGTCTCTTGCATTGCAAGTGGATTCTTTACCATTTGAGCCACCAGGGAAACTCTAGAGCATTGTATACAGCAGTGATAAAGATACTCCTAAATGACTTATTTCTGCAGATTTCTGAGACAAAGATTGATACACATACAGTTCCAATCAAATGCAGGTACCACTCATTGAATTGTAGTCTCTGCTGTACCAAACAAAACCTATCATAGTATCCTCTTGGATTTATGTTGTGTACTTTCTCCTCTCCTTAGGTATGGATGAACGAGGAGGTACAACATCTTGGGGAACAAGTGGTCAACCAAGTCCTTCTTACGACTCATCTAGAGTAAGTTTGCTCATTAACCCTTGATTAAAACTATAAAGATAATTTGGCAGAATAAGTAAGTTCTTTCATATATGAGTTCTATATTTTAAGAGAAGTTGAAGATTATCTTATTTTATGGGAGTATATTAGAATACCCAGTACCTTCACAGTAGCTTTACTTCTTTCCATTAACTGTCACACTTTGGGAGTTTATTTTGTCTCCTACAAAAAAAGAATTATTTTTGGTATTATTTCTACACCTTAACTACTTATAATTACCTTTTACTAAAGTTGGAAGAGCTTGGAATGCCTCACTAAGTATTCTCCAAACATCGTCATTTTTCTTCTTGTATTTATTTGTTTTGAGAGCTCTAAGTACCAACTTGGCGACCAAATTAACATTCTACACAATGAAAGGGGAAAAGGTTAGAGCCTTTTCCAACAATTAAAAAAACAAACAAACAAAAACCCAAAAACCCCCAGAACTTTAAAAGATGAGACTGAGAGTGAAAAGTAGACCAAAGAGTTGACAGTAAAATTAAGTGCTGTGCTTCCAGATTCTGTAGTAAATGGCTGAGGTGAAGAGATGCCTTTTCTAAAAAGTCATACTTTGAAAAATGATGAACTGTTTATTTCCCTCAGAATTAACCTAGAGATAATAGACAAGCACAAAATTTATGGGTACTTAACTCCAGAAGTAGACTGCTATAAGTGGAAGATAACCTGAATAATGTGATTGGAATTCATAGTCTCCATATGGGTTACCCTGTTTTGCATTGAAAAAGGCTGGATGAAAATACTTATTAAAGTATGTGGTTTTACTGTTTTGTTTGGCTGTAAGTGTTTAATTTATTTTAAATACTTTGGAGAAGAACTGGAATATCCAAGTGGAATCCAAATAACTAGAGAGAGAGAGAGAGACTGTTGAACATGGGTTTTAGGGTTTCCTTTTCTGGTATCAGTGCTGTGAAAGCTGGGTTGTGGTGTAAACAGCACTGTCTTGGGTATTATAGGATCTCCTACTGACGCTGCTTTGAACTTGCTGCTTAATCTTAGGCGTGGTATTTTATCTGTGGATAAACTGGCTGGTGTCCAAATTTCCTTCCACCTTTAAAAGTTTTTTATTTTTTGAGTAATACTGTGAATTTGAAATATAAGTTTCCTATTTTGATTTTGAGTAGGAATTTTATATATTGGAGGACACAATGCTACTTATTAATTAATATTGGATTATTTTCTTTCTAAGCCTTGAGTTGCTGTGTGATAACATGTTATTTCTTAAAATACATTAAATGGTGGCTTTGTACCTTACTTCACTTTCAAGCTTTCTAGAAGAGACCTTGATAATATATCCAAACATTTATGTATTTTATCATCCTGAAATTAAGTTTTCCTTTAGAGATTGCTTTTCTTTTTGCTATTTGATCTGTAGGTCAAATTGAAATGCTGTTTTTTACTCTTAATTTTTTTCCACTGTATATTATGTACAGTAAAAAGTTAAATTGATTTTTATAGTAGTTTTCTATTATAAAAATCCAGATTAATCTCAAGATACCCCATACAACCACACATACACACATATTACACACACACATTTTTTTCCCTACTGATCTGCTGAGTGATCAGATAGAGCAGGGATTTACTACCCTTCTTTCTTTTTGTTCCTGGTAAAATCTACTCTTCCAGTAACTTTCTTCTATTTATCCTAGTCATGATTCTGAGTTAGTCAAGATGTTGAATTTTATTTATAATTTCAAAACATTTATGTTTCTCCTGAACTCTTCTCACCAGGGAGAGACATTTATGGTTATCTTTGCATCTGCCTTCAACACTCCTTTTTAAGAGTATTTTCAACTTTTTGAGTTTTACTATTAAATATCTTCCACCATCTTGACCATGTTTTTATTAATCATAAGTATAGATGAATATAAGTTTGTTAATAGAAATTTCAGTTGAACAAAATACTTACTGAGTATTTTAATAGGTTGAGTTTTTAAAATTTAGAAATAAATAATGACTTTGGCTGAAAGCTAGTTTTGACACATTGTGAGTAAAATTAGCAAGTCAGTTTAAACTTTTGTGAAATATTAGGTACCTTTGTAGAAATTATATAAATGAGATTTTTTAGACTTTACCAAATTGTAAAAGTAACACGTTTCCTTCATAAAAAGTTACATCATTTAAAAAAACAATTTGATTTTACATTGCTGATGGAAAAAAATTTTAATTTTACTTTTTGTGATAAATTGTGATAAAAAGGTTTGTAAAAATGGCAGAATGAGTAGTTTGGTGGAGTTGTGAAGCATATACTTTTAATTTAGATGGATTCAACTATCTGAGTTGCTGTTTTCCTCCCTCCCCCACTCAAAACTATAAGGAAGAAAGAATAATTTTTTTGCAGTACTGTAAAACAGCATTTGGCACCTGAAAGCTATTAATACTGTATTACTATGCATTTTAGGCTACAAGATTGGCTATGCAAAATCATGAAGGTTGAGCTCAATATTTATTTAACAACTTTCCAAGGAGAATTTTTGCAGTTTATACTTTTTGCCTAATAGATCCTGACTTTAATTCTAATGAAGATACCATTCTGCTCCAGTAAACTTGATGCATGAGTTCCACTGGCATTGTATGGTTAAGAGGCCACAAGCTTCTTATCTGTGTGTTAGCCTTCTGCCTATTCTTTCAGAATTAAGAAAGGTCACTGCAGTAAAGCTCTTTCTGGTGTGTCTGCCCTGTTTTATGCTAAATCCACCAGAAAAGTAGCCTCATAGTGTACAAGTGATTAGTTGAGTTTCTGGTTATCAAAACTACCCACTGCACATCATTCACTGCAGAGTTTTTGTTACGCAGACACCGAAATAAACACCATGCCTAATAATGGTTATGGAGGAAATGGTAGACATGTCTTAGGAAATGTGAAGATGGAACAGAACATGTTTGAGACACTTGAAGGGAAGTAACACAATATTTGTGGAATCTCTCTCAGCCTCCTCTGTCTTTATTAGAGTTCTGGTTTCTGCACTGTTGACCTCCTCCCAACCTGTGCAGAACAAAAACACGCACGTGAACAGATAAAAGCATGATGATGATTGAATAGCACTTCTAGTTTCAAAAATTTGTGAAGGTGTGATTGAATTTAAAGCACCAGAGACTGGAAGGAGTGATTAATCTCAGATAACTTAGACATGGGCAGAGGTATAATTAATGAGTTTGTCCGCTCCCTCCCTTATTTTTTATCCTTTCCTGCAAATGACTGTTTTCTATATTTGACATTTCTAACCAGGTATAAAGGCCAGAGAATATTATGATTTTTCTTATTTTCTACAGTGTTAATGATTTATTCTAGTTTCAGATTTTTCCCCTCTTCTTTGAAGGCAGTGATTAAGAGCACGTACTCTGGAGCCAGACTGCCTGGGTATGAGTCCCAGCTCTGCCACTTACTACATGTGTGATTCTGGGCAAGTTACTTAAATTCACTGTACCTCAGTTTACTCATCTGTGAAAGGGGAATAATAATAACTACTTTATAAGGTAATTGTTGTGAGAATCAAAAGAGATACACGTACAGCAAGAAGTGCTTAGATCAGTGTCTGGTACATAGTGAGTGTTCTGTAAGTGTTGACTCTAACCTCATATATGTCAAAATTTATCAACTAGATCTATTTGTAACAAACTTAAATGAGTGAATACATTTGCAATATGCTGTATTATAAGTGTAATGAATAAGAATTGTTTTCTGATTCAGTCATGCTTAATTACTTTTCTTTTAGATTTGTAAAGGATATAAAATTGATTTCCTTTCCCTTTCAATTTCTTTCTTGAGAAAGCAGAAATCTTCTGTCAAGCTTTGATATAAAAGTTTTAGTCTTCCTAATGCTTTATACCTAATGAATGCTCTATATGTTTGCTGAACATAATCAAATTGAAGAAGAATCATTAGATATACTAATGATGGTGTTTGAAGATCTTCTCTCTTGGAGGGGAAAGAACCAAAATTGATCTAAGGTGGCAAAGCTTGAAGTACGGGGTTGTATTAATTAATGGTAATAGACTTTTCTTCTGTGCTTACAAATTATTGCCCTAATTGATGACACTACTTAGTGAAGTATTTTATTTAAGGTCACAGCCTCTAAAGAGTTGTACTCCATGACTCTGGGCAAATTACATAACCTCTTTGTGGTTCAGGTCTTTAATGTCTGTAATTATGGTAATCTTACACATACTTTGTAGGATTTCAGAAGAGATGGAATGCAATAATACCTATGAAGTACTTCATTTATTGATACAATAAATGAAAGCTTCTATTATTATCAGCATTATTATTTTCTCCAGATATCTAATATTTCATTATGTGTTTTTGTGCTTATATTTCCTCATGTACAAATTCTATTTCAAAATGTTTGATCATTTTAATTTATGGAAATTCCAAGGGACCATGTCCTCTTGGTTTTTCTGCCATCTTAAGCTCTGCTACCCAACCTAGACTGATCTCAGAATGCAGTTGTACCATTGGAGTTTATATCCTGTCTAGGGGTTATGAGAGAGCTCATAAGAAAGAGAAGTCTTTTTGTTGATACTCTTTCCTAAGATACAGAGTTTGCATTCACTGATAGGTCACTACTAATAGAAGTTATATTTATAGGTACCATCAGTGACCAAGAGCTGGCTGTTTAATCATGAGTATTTTCAAATTACATATAATCCATCATGGTGGTTGTTTTGGAAAAGAAACATCATTCAACTGAGTAGAATTTGTGTGCTTATTTTTTTCTAATTGCTAAATTTCCACCATGGTTTACCTTCTCTTTATAATGTGGTTTGCAGAATGAAATAGTTGTGTGTGTTGCTTTTTTTTTTCCCTCCCCATTTTGCAATATCATAGAATTTTCAGAGCTGGAAAGTGTGTTCGTTATTTATATCCAGTCTTTTTATTTCCTAAATGAGGGAACTAACAGAATTTGAGATTTGGCTAGGTTGAGATGTGTGCTGCTGATACAAAATACACATGAGATTTGGCTAGAAACCTTGCCTAGTTAATGACAGATTCTGGCCTAGAACTCACATATTCTAAATTCTGTGCTAGTACTTTTGACCCCCTTAGTATTCCCAACTCAAAGAATTATCTAAAGTTTTCCACTGTTTACTAAAGGAATGGGAGAAGAGAGAGGACAAAGGTGAAAAAAGAAGAGCATCTGCAACTGTTATCGCTAAAGAAGACATTGGACCTGATTTGATTTGTTTAAAAAAAAATTTGCCTAGCAAGTATAGTGTTTTGTAAGACAGAATAGTGTAGAGTTTAAGAGCTTGAATGTTGAAATCAAGATGTCTGGGCTTTGTTTCTGGCACTCCTTTTTGTTAGCTGTATGACTCTAGACATGTTACTTCTCTTTGCCTCGAACCTTTTTTTCTTTTTTTCATTGTTGGGGGGATGGGGTGGGGTGGATACTAATAATAACTACCTTACTGCAGTTCCGGACTTAAACCTATTAGTGGAGAAGGGGAAAACCAGTTATGTGGTGATGAGTTGGCTTTAAAATACTTAGTTTAGCTGCTGTGTATGACTCAGCGCAAAATAATGTCAGGAACTTTCTGTTGAGGGATAAATAGGTGGTATGTTTTGAGATCTTTCACTGTAATATGTATTGTGGCTTGTGCTACCTACCTGTTGCAGTGAAGGGATATGAGGGTTCAGCTTATTTGAAAAGCACCATCAGTGGTCATTTCTCAGATCACTTATTAGGAGAATACATGGATGGCAGGCAGCTTGACTGATCAGATCAGGTATTAATAGAAAATGAAAATATTAGGGTACAAAGATTCAGAGGTTGTTCTAGACTTCTGAGCATCATACACAAATCCATTGATTGGGTACTTGGGTTAAGGGAAGCAAAAATAACTAAAAATTCAGCTAGAATAAACATAGAGCTTTCAGATTCTGTGGATACTAAAATGAGTCCGTAAGGTTATCTGTATTCGTTATGTGTTACTTCTCTAACAGCTTCTGGACTGTGCCAGATGTGGCTAAAGGGATCTTAATTTTCCTTAGTGCTCGCTCCATTCTTAGCAGGTATTCAATATCTGTTCCTTCATAGATATGGAATAGCTTGGCTAAGAGCCACTCCAAAGTTTGATGGGTAGCAAGTTAGAGATGGCACAACAGAAGCATAGCTCCCCTCATATGCTGTCTATTCAAAAAAAACAAAAAACAAAAAATAGAGGTAATTCTGACCCCAGAAAGGGTTATACTGGATGCAGTTTTGAGAGAACTTGGTGTGTACTTAATTTACATTTGACAGTAGAGGCCTTGGGAATATCTAGGAGTAGAGAGAATGCGTTGTTTTCTTCTTCCGCTAGAGCACAGTGGCATAAGAGTTACCCTTGTAAATAAGGATGACAGTGTTGTCTGCTTTTTTGGAACTTGCATTTACTGTGGTGCCCCAGTGTTACCATGCTGAGATTTGTGGATGCACTCAGTTTTTTTTAAATGTCCTAAGTGAATAAATGTGTATCTTAGAGTTCAGGAAATATGATTAGTAATACAAGTAATATTTATTTTAAGTAAACTATAGAACTTTAACTCTTTAAGGCCTCAGTGAGAAGCTTTAATTAGGTGACGAATAACTAATTACCAAGGTAATTTCATTGATTACCATGAGATTACAGGAGAGGGAGAAATTACTTTGGGTGGTCAGGAAAGACTTATTAGAATAGGAAATGTTTGAATAGAATACTGTAGGACAAACAGTACTTGTGCAAATAAGGTGGAAAGGAAGAAAACTTTTCGGAAATATAGAATGATGGCACCACAAGTTACAGAGGCACCAAAATCACAAATGCAGTAAATACCAAATAACCCTTTGCTTTGTAGGGGATTAGTATGATAGGGCAGATAACCTTTCTGTAGAAGAAATAAAGTCTATCCTTTGGGGAATAGAGAGCCAATTAAATATGGACTTTGACACAGGGAATGGCACAAAGGTTTTATGAAGATCAGTACATTGGGTATGAAGGATGGATTCAGAGTGAAAAAGTGACATGAGATTGGATGATCTGAATCACTGTTATTACAGGCTCACTTGTAATGAAATAAGACTTAAGTTGAGCTAATAAGATTAGGATCACAAAATAATTGAAAGAGAAGAGATGTCACAAAGGAAAAAGAAACTGGCACAGTTAGTGACTGAGAAAGATATAAAATCATGTAGCCTCACTCCCCCCAGAGAATGATGACTCCTGAATTAAACTCCATGTGTTTTATTTAGGTTTTGACAAGTTAGCTGTGGTTGTGTTATACCACTACCAGATTGATTTTGATAAATAGCTTCTCTTATAAATGGAAAAATCTAGTTGTGTGAATAAAAAAATAGTTTTTTTCTCATTGTCCCCCATTTGTCAGTATTGATGGGTAATGAAGTTCTCTCCTTTAGAACACATATTTTTTCTAGATTGTTTTCTGTTTGCAATTGTTTTTATTTTTGAATGGGAAAATGGTATAGGTTTTATAGATACTATGAGATCAAATGCAGTAATTAGAAAGGACACACAAATTTTGAAATAGTATTTTATGCCTCTTGATCTCAGGTACAAAACACGAGATGAAGCAGTTAAATAGCAAAGCAAGACAGGAGGGACAGAGAATTAAAGTAAGTGTTTTCTATATATTGCATCTATGTTCCCATTAATTTGTTTTGTTATGTAACTGCTCCTTCTAAATGTTCTGAATATGA
Organism: Cervus canadensis; assembly: GCF_019320065.1. NCBI lineage: Eukaryota > Metazoa > Chordata > Mammalia > Artiodactyla > Cervidae > Cervus > Cervus canadensis. The sequence continues at coordinate 49,452,240 of NC_057391.1, read as the reverse complement.
AGAAAACTATGGGTGAGAAAAAGGTGTGTCTTAAAGTTAGGTTCAGATAAACCCATGAGAGAAAATTTTGTTTGTTACTCGTGGTCTTATTCAAAACAATACCTGCCTATAAATTATGATCTTAATGTTTTCGGTTAAGAAAAAAAATTGGATTAAGATGACATACACTCCTTTAAATTTCTTGCTAGTGGATATTTAAAGTGAAAGAAATCACATAGCTATCAGATTTTCTACTTTTCCATTTTTAAGCTAGTCAGACCTTCTGTTTTTTCAGTTTAGCCATTCTTCCAGGGACAGTGTCTGTTGAGATGTTCTACCAAAGATCTTTTGGGCTAGCAGGTCAGTTTCTCATCTCATTGTGGGTTTCATTTAACTTTGTTTGTCTATGAAATAGCATCTTTATCAGGTTTGATCTTTATAATTCTCTCTCTTTTTTTATCTCAGTGTTGTCTTTAAAGTTAACAAGTGAGAGTCAAAACAAGTTAATCTTTGAATCTCTTCTTTGTCCCTTTTTGTAATTTTTTGGACAGATTTTTAATTATTTTCTTTAAATTTAGATGTTTCTTATTCATGAAAAAATAGTGGAGGGTAGATTCTGGCAGGATACATCTTTAGGTCTGCTTAGCCTGTTTTAATTAATAACAATATTTACAACTACCATTTGTCACTGTATGGCTTAAAACCTTTCACATATTACCTTTTGTAAGCTTCATACCAGCTCATCAAGAAACCATTTGAAAAGTCATCATTTTAGAGGTGAAGAAACTGGGGGTCAGAGAAGGTAGATAGCTAAACAAATACTAAGCACCCAAGACTAGTAGCCAGGTAGTATGATTTTAAATTACTGTCCCTTTGGACCGTATCACACTGGCTATAATAGTTTAAAAGAGACCCCAAGTGAAAGCCACTCAGTCGTGTCCAACTCTTTGCGAACCATGGACTATGGTCTGCAAGGTTCCTCTGTCCACGGAATTCTCCAGGCAAGAATACTGGAGTGGGTAGCCATTCCCTTCAACAGAGGATCTTCCTGACCCAGGGATCAAACCTGGGTCTCCTGCGTTGTAGGCATGTTCTTTACTGTCTGAACCACCAGGGAAACCGCAAAATAGTTGTTATTACTACTTATCTGGGACTTGGACACATAGTAGATGCTGTGAGATGATGGTTACTATCATTATTTATTGAAAAAATATTATTTACATTTTAGGCATAAAAAATATAAGCCATGGAATGAGTCAGATAAGTTTGTTTCCTGGTATCACTACTGTATTTGACCTTGGAAAAGATAAAATAACTTAATTTCTCATCTCAGATTTCTCATCTGCAGTGAGATTTGTTGGATAAGAAGTGTGTGAAAATTAAATGAAAGAATAACATTCGGCACATGTCTGTAATTTATTAAAAAGTCTGTAAGTGTTCCTCTTTTTACATTCAGTCTCATAAAAACCCATCTTGGGATTTGGAGATTATTAGGAGAAATAAAATTGGGCAACCCAGATTCTTTGAAAGTAGATTCTTATTAGTCTACATTCTTAAAGACAGAATGTAAATTCTAAAAGAAGAGGCCTCAGATGATTCCTCAAATCTGTTTGAAAGTTATCTACCTCACAAGGTAGTGATGAGACTTCAGTGAGCTTATGTATGTCACAGGCTTCAGTTCAGTTGCGTCCAACTGTTCATGACCCCATGGACTGCAGCACGCCAGGCTTCCCTGTCCATCACCAACTCCAGGAGCTTGCTCAAACTCATGTCCATTGAGTCGGTGATGCCATCCAACCATCTCATCCTCTGTTGGCACCTTCTTTTCCTGCCTTCAATCTTTCCCAGAATCAGGGTCTTCTCAAATGAGTCAGCTCTTCACGTCAGGTGGCCAAAGTATTGGAGCTTCAGCTTCAGCATCAGTCCTTCCAATGAATATTTGGACTGGTTTCCTTTAGGATTGACTGGTTGGCTCTCCTTGCAGTCCAAGGGACTCTCGAGAGTCTTCTCCAACCAACACCACAGTTCAAAAGCATCAATTCTACAGTGCTCAGCTTTCTTTATAGTCCAACTCTCACATCCATAGATGACTGCTGGAAAAAGCAGAGCTTTGAGTAGATGGACTTTTGTCAGCAGAATAATGTCTCTGGTTTTTAATATACTGTCTAGGTTGGTCATAGCTTTTCTTCCAAGAGCAAGTGTTTTTTAATTTCATGGTTGTAGTCATCATCTGCAGAGATTTTGAAGCCCAAGAAAATAAAGTCTGTCACTGTTTCCATTCTTTCCCCGTCTGTTTGCCATGAAGTGATGGGGCCGGATGCCATGATCTTGGTTTTTTGAATGTTGAGTTTTAAGCCAGCTTTTTCCCTCTCCTCTTTGACTTTCATCAAGAGGTTTTTCAGTTCCTCTCTGCTTTCTGCCTTAAGGGGGGTGTCATCTGCATATCTGAGGTTATTGATATTTCTCCCAGGAGTCTTGATTCCAGCTTGTGCTTCATCCAGCCTGGCATTTCACATGATGTTCTCTGAATATAAGTTAAATAAGCAGGGTGACAATATACAGCCTTGATATACTCCTTTCCCAATTTGGAACCAGTCTGTCGTTCCATATCCGGTTCTAACCGCACACAGATTTCTCAGAAGGCAGGTAAGGTGGTCTGGTAGTCCCATCTCTAAGAATTTTCCAGAGTTTGTTGTGCTCCACACAGTCAAAGGCTTTGGCATAGTCAACAAAGCAGAAGTAGATGTTTTTCTGGAACTCTCTTGCTTTTTTGATGATTCAACAGATGTTGGCAATTTGATCTCTGGTTCCTCTGCCTTTTCTAAATCCAGCTTGAACATCTGGAAGTTATTGGTTCATGTACTGTTGAAGCTTTGCTTGGAGAATTTTGAACATTACTTTGCTAGTTTGTGAGATGAGTGTAATTGTGCAGTTGTTTGGGCATTCTTTGGCATTGCCTTTCTTTAGGATTGGGATGAAAATTGACCTTTTCCAGTCCTGTGGCCACCTGCTGAGTTTTCCAAATTTGCTGGCATATTGAGTGCAGCACTTTAACAGCATCATCTTTTAAGGACTTGAAATAATTCAGTTGGAATTCCATCATCTCTACTAGCTTTGTTCATAGTAATGCTACCTGAGACCCAATTGTCTTTGGACTCCAGAAAAGTCAAAGATTTAGCATGATCAGTTAATATCAGTTCCTCGTGTGATATATTTTTGTTGCATATTCTAACATTTTTATTTTGAGAATAACAAGCTTGGACTGATATCCTCTGACATATTGAATAGATACTTAATCCTTTTTGCTGTCAAGTGAAGTAATTATTTCATGTGGTTTTATGTCAGAAGCAGTCTGTAGCATTTTGCATGGAGTAGTTCATATTCTTAGTGTTTAGGAAATTACTTAGTGATTAACCAGTGAAGCATCAGCTGTCCTGAACCAAATGTCTTTTCTGCATTGGTGATACTATGAAATCTCATTAAGTTTATTTTTCTGAGTCCTTACTCTGTAAAAATTTTATTGAATTTTTTTTCCCCTAAGAACCCTACCTTGCTCTTGTAGATAACACTTTTCCTCAGTGTCTTTCTTCCCAGTTTGGAATTTTATAGTCTTCTCTTGGGTGTCCAAATTTTAGTTTGTGGGCTGTTCACATTTTTTCTTCCACTTTTTTTCATTTATGAAAGATTTATTGAGATTTCACTGGCATTTGTTGGGTAAAACAAAAATGCTCAGTCCATGTTTCTTGGGCAGAAGGAGCATTCATTTTCACATGAAAGCAGAGCATGATACCATAGAATGATAGAAGTTATAATCATGAAGGCCAAGGGAGAGTAGAAGCACAAAAATAGAAGCAATACTTCGTTATAAAACCTCCAGAGCATATCAAATGACAAAGATGGTTTGTAATACAAGAATAGAGATCTTCAATCTAGAGACTTCTCCCATTTGATGAGTAAACTTGGTCAAATGAGTTACTTATTCTGGACTTAATTCCTAACATGTAAAACAAAAATTTTTGAACAAGATCAGAGTTTCTTGAACTGGGCTTAGTTTATTAATGAACAGTATGGAAATACAGAGCTCCATGATCCAATATATTTATATATTATTGAGTTAAAAGAAAATTAGATTTCCTTGTTGGTATTAAGTGTCTCAGAATTTATTATAAATTATAAATCTTTAAGAAAGGGATAGAATATAGTACTTCTTTTTTTTCTACTGTCGCATCCTATTACCAATGAATTGTTTGATAGTAACAGTCTCAATAAATAGTAAATTTGACAACGTATATACTTAACTTATTTTTGTTGGTAGTGTTCAATGAAAAGATTGTCCTTTTCCCCATTGAATTCCCGTTATCTCTGTTGAAAATCAATTAGCCATGTAAGGGAGGATCAATTTCCAGACTCTCTGTTCCATTGATTTTTTTTTTAACCTTAGCATCAATACTATATTATCTTGATTACTGTACCTTTAAAATACAGATGAATATCAAGTAGTGTAAGTCATGCAGTCTTACTTTGTTTCAAAATTGTTTTTCCTATTTTAGATATATTGCATAGACAATGAAAAGTTTGAAACCAGCATATCAGTTTCTACAAAAATCTTCTGGGATTTTTGGTGGGATTGCAAGGACTCGCATCAGTTTAACGGGAATTGATTAACAGTGTGGAATCTTCTGATCAATGACTATTGTTATAACTCTCTTGCTCTAATTTCTTTCAGTAATGTTTATAGTTTTCAATGAACACATATTGTACATTTTTCATTTAGTTAATTCTAAATAAATATTTTTGATGTTATAAGTTTCAATTTCTAGTTTTTCATATCTTACATAAAGCTATAATAGGTTTGGCATATTGACCTTGTATCCTGCAGTTTGCTAAACTCAGTGGCTGTAGTATCTTTTTTTGTACATCCTGAAGGATTTTCTGTTTGTATATGAGAATTTAACTTTTTCTTTTCCAACCTGAATTTTTCCCGTTTTTTGAATTGATTGTGATTTCTTTGCCCTGTCCATATATATTGGGATAACAATCAGTCTTTTACCATTAAACTTGATATTAGTTACAGATTTTGTTCATATGATATATTAGATTGAGGAAGATTCCTTTTCTTAATTTGTTGAGAATATTTATAAAAAATGGATGTTGGACTTTATTTAAAATTTTTTTTCCTCTATTGAGGTGATCATATGAATTTTCTTTATTAATGTGTAAAATTATATGATTACTATTTTTAATTTTAAGCCAACCTTGCAATTCTGAGAAAAATAGCTCTAGGTTATTATTGTTGTTCTGTTATGTATTATTAAATTCAATTTGCTGAAATGAATATAAATATAAGAATTTTTATATTTGAGTAATACTGATCTGTAGTATTTTTTTTTTGTCTTGCCTGCCAGAATTTGGCATCACAATGATACCTCAAAGAATGCGTTGAGAAATATTACTTGCATTTTAATTCTTTGAAAGAATTTATGTAGTACTGCTCTTATTTCCTCTTCAAATATTTTTCAGAATTTACCAGTGAAGATACGTGGGCCTGGAGTTTTCTTTGGAGGATTGTTTTTAATTTTAACTTCATTAATTGATAAGAGCTGTTCAAGTTTTTTCTTGAGTGAACTTTGTTAGTTTGTGTATTTTAAGAAATATATCTATTTGTCCATTTCCTCTAAATTGAATTAATGGCATAAAGGTAATAATTTTCTTTACTTTTATATATTTATATTAGTTTATCTCTTGCTATAATATCAAATTACTGCAATCTTAGTAGCTTGAAATAGTACACTTCTATGGATTCATGGTTTCTGTGGGTGATGAATTGGTATAGCTTAGCTTGATCCTTTGCTTCAAGCTCTTTTATAAGGCTGTAAACAAAGTATTCACCAGAACTAGGGTCTCATCTGAAAGATTGATTGGGGAAGGGTCTCCTTCTGAGATTATCTATTTTTGGGTAAGACTCAGTTCCTTTTGGTTTGTTGAAGACGAATGTTCCATTTTGGCTAGAAGCTGCCTTCAGTATCTTGCCAGCTGGGCCTTTCCATCATGGCAGCTTACTTCATCAAAGCTGTCAAGGGCAGAGGGGTCTGCTAGCAAGATAGAATGCACAGTATTATGAAGCCTAATTATAGAAATGACATCCTATCGCTTTGCAATGTTCTGTTGATTAGAAGCAAGTCAATAGGTTAAGTCACACTCAAGAAGAATGGCTTATATAAGGGTATGAATACCAGAAGGCAGATATTGGGGGGCATCTTAGAGTCCACTTGGCACAGTGTTTGTAGAATCTGTAGTTAAAATCCCTACCTCATTTCTGATTTTGGTGAACTGTTTCTTTTTTTTCCTGATCAGTATGCCTAGAGGTGTATCTCTTTTACTGACTTTATCAAAGAATTTGTTTTTGTTTCATTGGTTTTCTCAATTGTTTTTCTCTTTTCACTATGTTTGACTTCTACTTTACCTCTACTTTGAGTTTAGTTTGCTTTTTGTTTTTTAGTTTACCAAGGTGGGAGTTGTGGTCATTGATTTCTAACAGGCATTTAGTACTATAAATTTTCCTCTGATCATGATGTTACCTGTATCCCTCAGTTTTTCCCATTTTGTATTTTCATTTCATTCAGTTAAAAATACTTTATAATTTTGTTACCAAATGAGTAGGGTCCCATCATTCTCCATTTACAAAATCAATTACATACTCAAAAATGGAAGAAATGAAAGATGGCTTTAATTAGAATGCCAGCCATCTGTATAGATGGTAGACTCAGCATCCCCCAAAAACCAACTCAAGGTTCTGCTTGGCCGTGAAACTTTAAAGAAGAAGGAGGGAAGTAATCTCAGTTAATCATTGAGATAGGAGGTCAAAGTTATTTTCATCCCCCACACTGCCTACAGACTCACTGACTTCTTGTGATCTTCCTCTAGATGTTACCTTGTTCACACAGTTTGTTCAGGAGATTACTGAAGGGAAAGCTAGGGAAGCGATCTGGTCATCTGTTAATTGCTTATTCTTCATTTCTACTTCTTTAATCTATGGAAAGAACCCACAAGTTAGGCAAGGTATTGTGTGACTAAAAGCTTTGAAAGGTGTGCTTGGACTGGAGATTAGTAGAGCATGGGGGAGTGCCTGGTAAAGTTTGTTATAATACAGCTTTGCTAAAGTGACAAGAAAAGGGGCTGAGGGTGGTTTCCTGCAAAGGACCACTTGCAGATCCCCACTGGTCAGAACATCATTCCATCTCTATGGAATTAGGGGTGAAGGTCTATTTTCTGTAACTTCATGCTGACATAGGTACTGTATTCTCAGAGTGGAAGGTATCAATGTGGGTCTGTTTTGCTGACAGTTTTGGTTGTCCGCTTAAATATATGGGCAGAGTGAATCACAATTATTTTGATGCTCAAAAAGATAAAGATGATTGATTATGAGCAATAATGTTAATCCCATTCTCTTGAGGCCAGGTCTTGGAATTTTGCAAGCCATAGATTCAGTACTGCTCAAAATGAAACAGCCTATGTCATGGCTACAGTCTGGTTATCATGCACTTAACTCTTTTCCTGCAGTGGCAGTTATAGTATCTATAAAACAATTCTGTGTTGGTTCTAATCATTAACTTCTCAGTTTTGTACTTGGGGTGGGGTACAGGGTTCTGCTCTGTTCCAGTTTTCCTATTGATTTCTTCCTTGACCCTTGGGTTATTTAGAAGTATATGTTTAAATTTGTAATATTTGGAGATTATCTGCAGGTGTTTTTATCATTAATATTTAATTTCGTTCCGTTGTAGCCAGAGTACATGCTTTAGTTCTTTGTATAAATTTGTATTTCTAAACTGGTATTATTTCCTTTTTGATTGAAGAACTTCCTTTAACATTCCCCATCGTGTAGGTCTGGTGCTGGTAAGTTTTTCTTGTTCCATGTGAAACAAGAAATAGTCTTAATATTTTTTTACAAAATGTATAGAGTTCTAAGTTATGGTCTCTTTTTTCTTTTCCTTCTTCCTTTCTTCCTTTTCCTCCTCTCCCTGTTCCCTGCCCTTTCCCTCTCCCCAATAATACTAGGATCCCCCTTGTTTCCTCTGTCTCAGGGGTTACAGTCCTTTACTGCCCACGTCCAGTGTCTCAAAAGTATTGCTTAACATATTTCATTTAGGTTTCTTTTTTTTTTTTTTGGTATTAAGTACAAGGGTTAATCTGGTCTCTGTTAATCTGAACTCTGTCTTGTCTGAAAGTGTAAGTGAAAATATAGTTTTTTAATTAGGCTAATCTGATAGGGACCATGGATTTGGTTCATCAATAGGAGCCCTGTGAGCAGCACATTATAAATGAATGGAGAAGTGAAACCAGCCCTGTTAGCTTTTTTTGCACAACACTGAAAATACTGGCTTATTCAAGAGATCTTTGGAATTTTAATACTCTATTCACTACTGTATAATTGCTTTCCTTACTACCAGCTATCTCCCAAAATATTTGTCTAGCGATACTTTGTAATCAGAAATCAAAAATAATGTTCTATTAGTATAATAAGATTAGATATCTGCTACTAACTGTGTGATCTTAGGCCTGCCCTTGACTTTCCTGAATCTTTCCTCATCTCTGAAATAAGTCCTCTCTCTTAAATAAATTATTTTCAACCAAGGTTTCCAGATTCTGAAAAGATAGTGGTAGTGAGGGATTCGTGATTTATTTTAAAATACAGTAAATAGTTGCATCCAGTAGTATACTTAGTGTGTTTTAGGGACCTCTTGGTGTCCCTGGGACTCCTGTAGAGTGTTGAAAGGTTAAAACTATTTTCTTGATACTACTAAAACTTTGCCATTTCAGTATTATTCTTTCCTTTGTTTGATGTGGAGTTTCTAAATGCTACATATTATATGATGATGTCAGCTCTGACAGTTCTTGTGTTTTTAAAATTCCTTAAGTTTAATTTCTCATATGGTAATTATCAGTGAATATGTCCCACTTTGCCTGTGCCTCAGTGGTGAAAAACCTGCCTGCAGTGCAGGAGACACGGATTTGATCCCTGGGTCGGGAAAATCCCCTGAAGTAGAAAATGGAAACCAGATCCAGTATTCCTGCCTGGAAAATTCCATGGACAGAGGAAGCTGGAGGGCGGCAGTCCATGGGGGTACAAAGAGTCAGACACAACCGAGCGAGCAACTGAACGGACTGATGTCCCACATAAACAGAAGCCTTTTGGGCTTCTTTGTCTTTTAAGAGAAAATGTTTTTTATACAAGAGGTCCCGAGACCAAGGGATTCTGAGACCGTGAAAATGGATGGCCTAATAGAAATTATTCTCTGTTTAAGTACATATTCTGTTGCCAGGTTTCTTAGTGCTGGAGATGGGGAAAAAAAAAATTAGTGGCTAGCAGTAACTCTTCTGCTGTCATGATTCCCAAGTTTAAATAAATTCTGTACCTTAAATAAATTCTGACCTTGGGAAAGTTATTTAAATTCTCTAGGAGAAAATTTCCTCATCTAGGAGATGGAGAAAATATGGTTTCTATACATAGTTTAAATTAACTGATAGAATGCGTGACAGCCCTCAATAGCATATAGTAGTCACTCAGTGAAAGCTAACTGTGATGCTTATGATGCCACTGGAGGCAAGCTTATTGATATTTTTGTTATCTGATTATCACTGTTTCATTTTTCTCTGCCTGCCTGTCACTGCTTATTCTTCTTTGAAGCTGTGCTGGTATATTGCCATTTTCTAAACTATACTCAACCCAGGAAGCTTAACTTGGAGGTTGCCAGACTGTCTTCGGCTTCTTTCAAAATATCACTGACCATGCCAACTTGTCCCTTAAACTAATAGGGAGTCTAATATTACTATCAAACATTTGCAAGCTATAATGTGAAACATCTGAGGCTCAGACCTCACAAATGTTTATTAAAATATTTTCAGATACCGTCTCTTTTTTCTTCCAAACTGTGAACTCCTTGAAAGCAAATACTGTTTTATTCATCCTTGTATCCTAGCACTTAGCACAGTGCTTGATATTATTTGGCAGTAATACTTATATATACATATGCATTGTCATGCTTTCATTCACACATTTTTGCCTCTTTAATTTTGTAAATAACTAGATTAAAATGATATGAGAAGACAGGTAAAAGAAAAGAGAGATGGTTAGAGGAAAGAAGAAAGCCAGAGGGAAGTCAGAAGGAGTAGAGACAAGAAGATCCCTTCTCAGAAGTGTTGATAAACCCACCTGGTGGCATCTATAGTAGAATTTAATAGTATACACTGGAAACATAAGAAGTTGAAGCAGACAGGCAAACGAGAGAAAATCAATTTAGTCATTACTATGAATGAAATTGGCAGATATGATCAATAAGGTGATAAGTCAGTTACTACCACTATTAGCCTTAGTATCGAAGTGGCACGTCTCCCAATCTCTCTTAGGAGGCATATATATATTAAAAAAAAAAAAAAAAGACTGGTCTTATTGTGAACTAGTAAAGGAAAGCCAGTCTCCAATGTTGCTCATTATCTGAAAATTTAGCATGATGTACTTAACTAATCTTGTGTTTTTTAAGTATCTGAAAAATTTGTACTGGGTGAAAATATAGTAAAACAGTATCAAATTAGACTAAATGTCTGAATTACAGTGTAATTTTATTCTTAAGGAAATAACTATCTTGTTATTCTTACTTTTAATTAGGTATATTAGCTGTAAGTATTCTAATGAATTAGTACCGTTTAAACACCAAAATCAGATTGATTATATTCTTTGCAGCCAAAGATAGAGAAGCTCTATACAGTCAGCAAAAACAAGACCAGGAGCTGACTGTGACTCAGATCATGAACTATTTATTGCCAAATTCAGACTTAAATTGAAGAAAGTAGGGGAAACCTCTAGACCATTCAGGTATGACCTAAATCAAATCCCTTATGGTTATACAGTGGAAATAAGAAATAGATTTCTGGGACTAGATCTGATAGAGTGCCTGACAAACTATGGACGGAGGTTCGAGACACTGTACAGGAGACAGGGATCAAGACCATCCCCATGGAAAAGAAATGCAAAAAGGCAGAATGGTTGTCTGAGGAGGCCTTTAAATAGCTGTGAAGAGAAGTCAAAAGCAAAGGAGAAAAGGAAAGATATTCCCATTTGAATGCAGAGTTCCAAAGAATAGCAAGGAGAGATAAGAAAGCCTTCCTCAGCGATCAGTGCAAAGAAATAGAGGAAAACAACAGAATGAGAAAGACTAGAGATCTCTTCAAGAAAATTAGAGATACCAAGGGAACATTTCATGCAAAGATGGGTTCGATAAAGGACAGAAATGGTATGGACCTAACAGAAGCAGAAGATGTTAAGAAGTGGTGGCAAGAATACACAGAAGAACTGTACAAAAAAGACCTTCACGACCCAGATAATCACGATGGTGTGATCACTCACCTAGAGCCAGATGTCCTGGAATGTGAAGTCAAGTGGGCTTTAGAAAGAATCACTACAAACACAGCTAGTGGAGGTGATGGCATCCCAGTGGAGCTATTTCAAATCCTGAAAGATGACGCTGTGAAAGTGCTGCACTCAATATGCCAGCAAATTTGGAAAACTCAGCAGTGGCCACAGGACTTGAAAAGGTCAGTGTTCATTCCAGTCCCACAGAAAGGCAATGCCAAAGAATGCTCAGATTACCACACAGTTGTACTCATCTCACACACTAGTAAAGTAATGCTCAAAATTCTCCAAGCCAGGCTTCAGCAATACGTGAACTGTGAACTTCCAGATGTTCAAGCTGGCTTTAGAAGAGGCAGAGGAACCAGAGATCAAATTGCCAACATCCTCTGGATCATCAAAAAAAGAAGAGAGTTCCAGAAAAACATCTATTTCTGCTTTATTGACTATGCCAAAGCCTTTGACTGTGTGGATCACAATAAACTGTGGAAAATTCTGAAGGAGATGGGAATACCAGACCACCTGATCTGCCTCTTGAGAAACCTGTATGCAGGTCAGGAAGCTAGAGTTAGAACTGGACATGAAACAACAGACTGGTTCCAAATAGGAAAAGGAGTATGTCCAGGCTGTATTTTGTCACCCTACTTATTTAACTTATATGCAGAGTACATCATGAGAAATGCTGGGCTGGAAGAAGCACAAGCTGGAATCAAGATTGCCGGGAGAAATATCAATAACCTCAGATATGCTGATGACACCACCCTTATGGCAGAAAGTGAAGAGGAATTAAAAATCCTCTTGATGAAAGTGAAAGAGGAGAGTGAAAAAGTTGGCTTAAAGCTCAACATTCAGAAAACTAAGATTATGGCATCTGGTCCCATCACTTCATAGGAAATAGATGGGGAAACAGTGGAAACAGTGTCAGACTTTATTTTTTGGGGCTCCAAAATCACTGCAGATGGTGATTGCAGCCATGAAATTAAAAGATGTTTACTCCTTGGAAGGAAAGTTATGACCAACCTAGATAGCATATTAAAGCAGAGACATTACTTTGCCAACAAAGGTCCGTCTAGTCAAAGCTATGGTTTTTCCAGTGGTCATGTTTGGACTGTGAAGAAAGCCGAGCACCGAAAAATTGATGCTTTTGAACTGTTGTGTTGGAGAAGACTCTTGAGAGTCCCTTGGACTGCAAGGAAATCCAACCAGTCCATCCTGAAGGAGATAAGTCCTGGGTGTTCATTGGAAGGACTGATGCTGAAGCTGAAACTCCAATACTTTGGCCACCTCATGCAAAGAGTTACTCTTTGGAAAAGACCTTGATGCTAGGAGGGATTGGGGGCAGGAGGAGAAGGGGACAACAGAGGATGAGATGGCTGGATGGCATCACTGACTCGATGGACATGGGTTTGAGTAAAGTCCGGGAGCTGGTGATGGACAGAGAGGCCTGGCGTGCTGCGATTCATGGGGTCGCAAAGAGTCGGACACAACTGAGCGACTGAAGTGACTGAAATTTCCTTGTCATTTTCATTTAATTGTGCTGTGCTTAGTCACTGCATTGTGTCCAACCCCCATGGACTGCTGCCTTCCATGTTCCTCTGTCCATGGGAATTCTCCAGGCAAGAATACTGGAGTGAGTTACCATGTCCTCAGGGATTTCTCAACCCAGGGATCGAACCTAGGTCTCCCACATTGCAGGCGGATTCTTTACCATCTAAGCCAACAGGGACGCCCAGGAATACTGGAGTGGGTAGACTATCCCTTCTCCAGGGGATCTTCCCAACCTAGGAATCGAACCAGGGTCCACATTGCAAGTGGATTCTTTACCAGCTGAGCTACCAGGGAAGCCCTTCATTTAATACCAGGTTTAGAGTACACATACACACATCAGAGCAAAGGTTTTCTCTGATAATAGATCTCATAACAATTTGATTGTGTACTTGATGAAGTTGCTGTTTTGTGTGTTATTACCATATTGCATGAAGAATAACCTTACACAATAGCATCATGGTCATGGAGTGAGGTGCTTCCACTTAGAAGCATTCAGAACTCATACTAACTGAACAGTCGGTTCACCCCTCATACTCACTTTAGGGTGCATGCTTTTTTTTAGTAGAGTGAAAGAAGGGTTTCTGCTTTCTTTTTTATGAGTTCACATAATTTGGTTAGATAAATATATGTACTATTTGAGTAAATTATGATATCTAGACATGTGAGAAGCTTTAAAAATCCTGCTTTTAGTTATTTAAAAAAGTTGGTTTGCCTTTGTACATGTTCTGCGAACTGATGAATGAGTGCTCCCCCAGGGATCATTCCTCAGCAGTATATTGGAATTACTCAGAGGCCTTGCTAGGCCTCCTCCTGATGAAGGAGTAGATAGCTTTACTTACTGATTCTTAAAAGCAAGGAGATTGACAGACATGCAAAAATGAGTAATGGGTCTTTTTATAAAAGTGCCATGAGAAGGGAGGGTAATGTATTTAGAATTAAATTCCTCTGATCTTCATAGTAGTAAAGGCTAATCTAGAAAAGTTTCTTTAAATACATCTTTGAAATGTTAACATATGGATGGAAAATATAGTGATTCTAAAGCTGCAGTTGTGGGATATTTATAGACAGATACAATTTTTAAAATTCTTTCTTAAACTAAGAAAGAGTTGGTTGGCTTTGTCAGAAATATTTTAAATTCTTCGTCAACTAAAAATTTCTAAAGTTAAAACGGGGGGATTGTTCAGAATCCAAGGAAAACTTGCTGTGTTCTTTCTCTAAGCTAGTCATTTAATATTGAAATCTTTGTTAAGAGAACCATGCTTAGTTTTCAGAAGCCCATTTATCATTAAAAAGTCATGTCTGAAAGTTAGTTTTTCTTTATCAAATATATTCAGAGTAGTTATTACCTACCTTTATATCTGATGGTGATGCCTTTCTGTTATTCAAAGGAAGTCCTGACATTTCAGCTGCTGAGAACACTGCAAGAAAAACTGGATAAGTCAGAAAACAGGGGCCTTATTGTCCGTTGGTATTATGTAGAAATAAAAATTTCTTATTTTGCCATTTCTTTGTTGGAATATTAAATGATACCTCTGGTCCTCTAGCCCTGTAACCACCATGGGCTTTGAGGATCTAGGAACTGAAGACGGGGGTGATGGGTTTGTTTATAACTAATACTTTTATATTCAGTTTCTAATTCTGGGTAGCTTCATTGCTGCAGAACAAATCACAGATTCTCTAAATAAGACTTAATGCTGCCTCTAATACTTTTTCTCTGGTTGAACCTCAGGTTGAAGTTGGATTTCAGGCTGTCACCCTAAAGATTTTTATCTCTGGGGGAATGATTTTATTGTTTTTAGTATTTTCAGTCTTGCACCCAGGCCATTCAGATGCCCCCTTTAGTTTACTGGAATGGAGTTACACAGTTTTTCTCTAGATTTTTTTCTACCCATTTTGTTACAATGAATAATAATTCTTAACTGTAATTGACAAGTTATTATCATAAACTCCATCTTACAGGAGGACACTCAACTACTGGTCCTAATGGTATAACAATTTGCTACTAGATTTGTTGGGGTCTCTATTCTCATTCTTTGTAGGAATTGAGTTAACATTACAATAGATTGCTGCAGTTTATTACCACCTTGGGCAAGTGGAATGTTCTGCAGGAGGAATGAATGCCTGT
This sequence comes from Cervus canadensis, assembly GCF_019320065.1. Taxonomy (NCBI): domain Eukaryota; kingdom Metazoa; phylum Chordata; class Mammalia; order Artiodactyla; family Cervidae; genus Cervus; species Cervus canadensis. The sequence goes on along the minus strand of NC_057391.1, from coordinate 49,437,184 downwards.
ATTTGATATTCACTTACTAAAGGACTTTCCCTTTCCTATTTTGTTTGCTTTTTCCCCTATCACAATCCGTATGTTTAAAAAGTTCTCAAAAGCTTTTATGACTGCCTCCATTATTTTGAGCACCACTAACCTAATTGAGTGATTAGGAATTTTTTTGTTTGTTTTTTCATTTTCCTGGCTATATTCCTTTATCACCTATGAATTATTATTCAGATAAATACACTCTTTGTTTTGCATGGCTTCAGCTTATCATTGAGCTACTCAAGTCACAGTTCGAGAGAGGAGCAGTTATTTCTAGAGAGACAGCATTGCATGGTGGTTTCTGGAGTCAGACTGCCTGGATTTAAATTCCTTACCTGCTACTTGCTGTTGTATATCAGGTGAAGTGTTAAATTTTCAGTGCCTTTTTCCTTATGTATGGCTTGGGAATAATAGTTCATAGGTTGTAAGTTCATAGGTTGTAAGTAAAGCCTGTAACTCAAGTTTTAGCATATAGGATCATTAAATGTATGCTGATGCTATTATTAATGCTGGCATAGAAACCTTAAATTATAAATTGAATGAAGAATTGATTATTCCTAGAAGGAATCATTCACTGATCCTTCAGCTATGGCTTATTTACTTTCACCTTTAAGGAAATAAATCTAGGTCAGTGGTTCAGCACCCATATGAACCAGTTAGCAAAGAATTACATTATTTTGGGACTTCCAGTGGTTAAGACTCTGAGCTTCCACTGGTATGGGAACAAGCCCTGGTCAGGGAACTAATAAGATCCAGCATGCCACACAGCAAAAGGGCGGGAAATAAAAAACATTGTTTCACTGTTATACTTTTAATCCAGACTTCCTCTTAAAAATGAGTGACTTTACTCAGAAATAAATCTACGCGCATGTAGGCACCTTATCTTTGACAAAGGAGGCAAGAATATACAGTGGAGAAAAACCTCTTCAATAAGTGTTGTTGGGAAAACTGGACAGCTATTATATATATGTAAAGAATGAAATTAGAATACTTCCTAACACCATACACAAAAATAAACTCAGAATGGATTAAAGACTTAAATGTAAGGCCAGAAACTATAAAGCTTTTAGGGGAAAACTAGAACACTCTTTGACATAAATCACAGTAAGATTGTCTCTGACTCACCTCCTAGATTAGTGGAAATAAAAACAAAAATAAGCAAATAGGACCTAATAAAAATTAAAAGTTTTTGCACAGAAAAGGAAACTATGAACAAGATGAAAAGACAGCCCTCAGAATGGGAGAAAATAATTGCAAATGAAGCAACTAACAGGATTAATCACCAAAATATATTAGTTCATATAGCTCAGTATCATAAAAACACACAGCCTGATGAAAAATGGGCAGAAGATCCTAAATAGACATTTCTCCAAAGAAGACATGCAAATGGCCGATAAACACATGGAGAAAAGATGCTCAGCATCACTCAGTATTCACTTCAGTTCAGTTCAGTTCAGTCGCTTAGTCGTGTCTGACTCTTTGTGACCCCATGAATTGCAGCACACCAGGCCTCCCTGTCCATCACCAACTCCTGGAGTCTACCCAAACCCATGTCCATCGAGACGGTGATGCCATCCAGCCATCTCATCCTCTGTCGTCCCCTTCTCCTCCTGACCCCAATCGTTCCCAGCATTAGGGTTTTTTCCAACAAGTTAACTCTTCGCATGAGGTGGCCAAAGTATTGGAGTTTCAGTATTAGAGAAATGCAAATAAAAACTGTAGTGAGGTATCATCTCACCACCAGTCAGAATGGCTGTCATCAAAAAATTTACAAACAGTAATTGCTGGAAAGGATGTAAAAAAAGGGAACCCTCCTGTATTGTTGGTGGGAATGTAAATTGATATAGCCTTTGTGGAAAAGAGAATGGAGATTCCTTAAAAAACCTAGGAATAAATCTATCATATGACCCAGCAATCCCACTACCGGGCATATACTCTACTGCTGCTACTAAGTCGCTTCAGTCGTGTCCGACTCGGTGCGACCCCACAGACGGCAGCCTACCAGGCTCCTCCGTCCCTGGGATTCTCCAGGCAAGAACACTGGAGTGGGTTGCCATTTCCTTCTCCAATGCATGAAAGTGAACAGTGAAAGTGAAGTCACTCAGTCGTGTCTGACTCTTTGTGACCCCATGGACTGCAGCCTACCAGGCTCCTCCATCCATGGGATTTTTCCAGGCAAGAGAACTGGAATCGGTTGCCATTGCCTTCTCCGATATACTCTGAGAAAGCCACAATTCTAAAAGACACATTTACCCCAGTGTTCATTGCAGAAACACTTACAGTAGCCAGGACATGGAAGCAACCTAGATGTCCATTCATCTGTCCACCAACAGATGAGTGGATAAAGAAGTTGTATGTTTATATAATGGAATATTACTCAGCCATGAAAAGGAACGAATTTGTATCAGTTCTGGAGAGTTGGATGAACCTAGACCCTATGGAGTGAAGTCAGTCAGAAAGAGAAAGAAAAGTATTGTATATTAACACATATATTTGGAATCTAGAAAAATGGTTCTGATGAACCTAGTGGTGGAAAAAAACCTGTGGACACAGTAGGAAAAGGTGAGGGTGGGATAAATTGAGAAAGTAACATTGACATATATACATTATCATGTGGAAAGCAGATAGATAGTGGGAAGTTGCTAAATAATACAGGGAGCCCAACCTAGTGCTGTCTGATGACCTAGAAGGGCGGAATGGGGAAGGGGAGGGAGGCTCAAAAGGGAAGGGGGATATATGTAGATAGATAGATAGATATAGATATATAGTAAGGACTGATTAGCCTTGTTATGGCAGAAACCATCGCAAAATTGTAAAGCAGTTTTCTGCTAATTAAAAACGAAAAAATGAGTGGCTTTAGTCACAGGAGTGGGAAGAGGTAGTGTACATGACACATGGTCCATATCACCATGGATCATTACATAATCCAAAAGTATTGTCCTAAGTATTCTACTAGGATATGCAGTATTGATTTAATCATGAACTATGAATTATTATGTCTGTGAGTCAGATTCTAAAAATCAGCATCAGCTAGCACCGTTGTCATGGCAGTAAGAGCCTACACAAAGCTGGGCATCAAGACATGATACTGGCAACTAAAATATCTTACTTCTGTCAAATTTGCTATATCAACACCTGGATATAGTTTTATAGAAACTTCACATGAACTAAAGAACCTAATGCAGATTAATTCATTTAACAAATATGTCTTGAACATTTATCGAGGTAAAAGACTGCCTTTGTACCCAGGTCAGACTATTTCAGATAAGAGTGTAGCTACATAAGGGTTAAGCGAACTAATAAGGAAATGTAGTGGTCTCTACTTTGCCTTTTGCCACCTGGAAAGTACATCACAAATTAGATACAGTTTATAAATGAATTTTGGAAGCTTTCTTTCAGAAGTTTGGGGCTGTCTATGGAGAACTTTGTGATACTGTAATAGGAAACATTTCCCCCTAAACAACAGTACATTTGTTTTCTAGATAATAGTTTGGTAATATCTAGTAAATTTAAAGTTGTACATACTCTGTAACCCAATAATCTTATTCCTAGGTTTTAACCCCTAAAAAATTTCACATAAGTTCTCCTACTTCTGTGTGTGTGTATCTGTGTGAATCATTCAGTTGTGTCCAACTCTTTGTGATCCCATGGACTGTAGCCCGCCAGACTCCTCTGTCCCATCGCGTTCTCCAGGCAAGAACACTGGAGTGGGTCACCATGCCCTCCTCCAGAGCATCTTCCTAACGCAGGGATCAACCTCAGTCCCCTGCATTGCAGGCAGATTCTACCATTTGAGCCACCAGGGAATAGAGAAAACTATGAAAAAAAATGGATTTATTTGGAAAGAGGATTAGATAGGGATAAATGAAGAAAAAGAGGTTGAATGGTGCATATGACTAGCAAAGTTGCTGTAACTGATAATTGCAGATTGGCTCACTGGAGTGGGGTTGTGCCTTTCCGTTCTCCAGGGGATCTTATGGTCTCAGGAATCGAACCCAGGTCTCCTACATTGCAGGCAGATTCTTTACGGTCTGAGACCCTCAGGAAGCCCCATCCTTGTATAGACATATTACTAAAATGTTTATAGCAGCCTTGCTTGTTAATAGTGGAAAATGGGAAGCAAATTAAATGTTATCAAAGGGGGCCTGGATAGATAAATTGTGGTAATTTTATAAATAGGATATTAATATATTAGGGCTTCCCCTGTGGCTTCCCTTTACCAGCTTGTGAGCTGGTAAAGAATCTGCCTGCAGAGCAGGAGACCTGGGTTCAATCCCTGGGTTGGGAAGATCCCCTGGAGAAGGGAAAGGCTACCCACTCCAGTATTCTGACCTGGAGAATTCCATGGACTGTATAGTCCATGGGGTTGCAGAGAATTGGACACGCCTGAGAGACTTTGGCTTTCAAAATGTGTATACCAGTGCTACATTTTTCCAACATATCAGTCTTACATATTGACTGTTAAATAAGTATAGGAAAAAGTATACCATTTGGATACATTTTAAAACATGGGAAGTGGTGCTCCGAGAACATGCATATTTAACAAAAGTATTAACTAATGCATGAGAATGATTTTTAAAAGAACAGGTATAGTGTTTACTTCTGAGAATTTGGAAGAATTACATAGAGTTTTAAATAGTGACAGTTTTATTTCTTGAGTTGTGGATACATACATGACTATGTATTACATACACCTCTCTATGAACTATTTTAGAAACATTTAAAAATTGGAAGAAAATGTGTCAAAATGTTGTTGGCGTTTCACTCTAGGTAAAAAGGGAGTCTTTTTTCTTCTTCTTAGTGGATGCTGTTTGTTTACATTTTCATTTTTTTATAATGAGAGTATCTTATTTCAATCATTAAAAAAGAAGCTATATTTTTAGGAAAAATAAATAAATTTCATGCAAATCTTAGAAAATAATAGGCAAGTAATATTACATTATAATTTTCTAGTTTTTTTTTCTTACAAAGAAGTTAATATTGTTGTACATATACCAGTAATATATTATCAGTTCAGTTCAGTAGCTCAGTGGTGTCGGACTTTTTGCAACCCCATGGACTGCAGCATGCTAGGCCTCCCTGTCCATCACCAACTCCCGAAGTTTACCCAAACCAAAGTCCATTGAGTCGGTGATGCCATCCAACCATCTCATCCTCTGTCGGCCCCTTCTCCTCCCGCCTTCAATCTTTCCCAGCATCAGGGTCTTTTCAAATGAGTCAGCTCTTCGCATCAGGTGGCCAAAGTATTGGGGAGTTTCAGCATCAGCATCAGTCCTTCCAATGAATATTCTGGACTGATCCCCTTTAGGAAAGACTGATTGGATCTCCTTGTAGTCCAAGGGGCTTCTCCAACACCACAGTTCAAAAGCATCAATTCTTCAGCGCTCAGCTTTCTTGATACTCCAACTCTCACATCCATACATGACCACTGGAAAAACCATAGCCTTAACTAGACGGACCTTTGTTGGCAAAGTAATGTCTCTGCTTTGTAATATGCTGTCTAGGTTGGTCATAACCTTCCTTTCAAGGAGCAAGCGTCTTTTAATTTCATGGCTGCACTCAATATCTCCAGTGATTTTGGAGCCGAAAAATATAAAGTCAGCCACTGTTCCCACTGTTTTCCCCATCTATTTGGCATGAAGTGATGGGACTGGATGCCATGATCTTAGTTTTCCGAATGTTGAGCTTTAAGCCAACTTGTTCACCCTCCTCTTTCACTTTTAAAGAGACTCTGCATATCTGAGGTTATTGATATTTCTCCCAGAAATCTTGATTCCAGCTTTTCTTCTTCCAGCCCAGCGTTTCTCATGATGTCCTCTGCATGTAAGTTAAATAAGCAGGGCGACAATATACAGCCATGATGTAATCCTTTTCCTATTTGAAACCAGTCTGTTGTTCCATGTCCAGTTCTAACTGTTGCTTCCTGACCTGCATACAAATTTCTCAAGAGGCAGGTCAGGTGGTCTGGTATTTCCATCTCTTTTGGAATTTTCTACAGTTTGTGGTGATCCACACAGTCAAAGGCTTCGGTATAGTCAGTAAAGCAGAAATAGATGTTTTTCTGGAACTCTCTTGCTTTTTCCATGATCCAACGGATGTTGATAGTTTCATCTCTGGTTCCTCTGCCTTTTCTAAATCCAGCTTAAACATCTGGAAATTAATGGTTCACATACTGTTGAAGCCTGGCTTAAGAGAATTTTGAGCATTACTTTGCTAGCGTGTGAGATGAGTGCAATTGTGTGGTAGTTTGAGCGTTCTTTGGCATTGCCTTTCTTTGGGATTGGAATGAAAACTGACCGTTTCCAGTCCTATGGCCACTGCTGAGTTTTCCAAATATGCTGGCATATTGAGTGCAGCACTTTCACAGCATCATCTCTTGGAAACTGGATTTGAAACTGGAATTCCATCACCTCCACTAGCTTTGTTTGTAGTGATGCTTCCTAAGGCTCACTTGACTTCACATTCCAGGATGTCTGGCTCTAGCTGAGTCATCACACTATCATGATTATCTGGGTTGTGAAGATCTTTTTTGTACAGTTCTCCTGTGTTTTCTTACCACCTCTTCTTAATATCTTCTGCTTCTGTTAGGTCCATACCATTTCTGTCCTTTATTGAGCCCATCTTTGCATGAAATGTTCCCTTGGTATCTCTAATTTTCTTGAAGAGATCTCTAGTCTTTCCCGTTCTATTGTTTTCCTCTCTTTCTTTGCAGTGATCTCTGAGGAAGGATTTCTTATCTTTGCTTGCTATTCTTTAGAACTCTGCATTTCCTTTTCTCCTTTGCTTTTCACTTCTCTTCTTTTCACAGCTATTTGTAAGTCCTCCTCAGACAGCCATTTTGCTTTTTTGCATGTCTTTTTCTTGGAGATGGTCTTGCTCCCTGTCTGCTGTACAGTGTCTCGAACCTCCGTCCATAGTTTGTCAGGCACTCTGTCTATCAGATCTAGTCCCTTAATTCTATTTGTCACTTACACTGTATAATCATAAGGGATTTGATTTAAGTCATACCTGAATGGTCTAGTGGTTTTCTCTACTTTCTTCAATTTCAGTCTGAATTTGGAAATAAGGAGTTCATGATCTGAGCCACAGTCAGCTCCCTCTTGTTTTTGCTGACTCTGTAGAACTTCTCCATCTTTGGCTGCAAAGAATATAATCAGTCTGATTTCAGTGTTGGCCATCTGGTGGTGTTCATGTGTAGGGTCTTCTATTGTGTTGTTAGAAGAGGGTGTTTGCTATGACCAGTGCATTCTCTTGGCAAAACTCTGTTAGCCTTTGCCCTGCTTCATTCTGTACTCCCAAGACCAAATTTGCCTGTTACTCCAGGTGTTTCTTGACTTCCTACTTTTGCATTCAAGTCCCTATAATGAAAAGGACATCTTTCTTGAGTGTTAGTTCTAGGTCTTGTAGGTCTTCATAGGACCGTTGAACTTCAGCTTCTTCAGCATTACTGGTCGGGGCATAGCCTTGGATTTCTGTGATATTGAATGGTTTGCCTTGGACATGAACAGAGATCATTCTGTTGTTTTTGAGATTGCATCCAAGTACTACATTTTGAACTCTTTTGCTTACTATGATGGCTACTCCATTTCTTCTAAGAGACCCTGATTTCTCCAGGCCAGAATATGGAGTCGGTTGCCTTTCCCTTCTCCAGGGAATCTTCCCAGCCCAGGAATCAAACCAAGGTCTCCTGTTTTGGTAGGTAGATTCTTTACCAGCCAAGCAGCCAGGGAAGCCCAATAGTATATTATTATACTATATGCCATTTAACTTTTGTTGTTATTTTTTCCACCTGATATTTTAAAATAAATTTTTAACATATAGGACAGGTGGTTTAGAAATTATTTTAAAATAGGCTATTGTATTGAATATAAGAACATTGTGTTGCTCAATGACTGGTGTGATGCCTTTTCTACAGTTAGTTATTGTTTCTTAATGCTTGAATTTTAATAAATTTACTTTATTCCTAGGTTTGATATATTTGAATTGATTTCATGAACATCAGCAAGTATTTTTATATATTTATTGACAAGTTATGTGTTCAGTCTTTGACATGCAGTAGCAAAAGGTAAAAAGTTTAAAGTATGTAAATTATGAGAATTTTTTGCATCTGAACGTCATTTTTTCTTTCTATTATCTAATTTTCCCTGGTTATGTAGCTTGTGGATGGGGTGGAGGAATTATTGTTTAAAAATCTGAGCTCTCCCAGACTGAATGAGGTGCTTCTGGTGTAGAGGATTTTACTATGTACTAATCCCTATGACTTACAAGATAATATAAACTAGTTCTTCTCTGACTTTAATTTTCATATTAATTTGCATATGAATCTCCTAAAGATCTCAAAGTACATGTTCTCATTTTTTAGGTCTAGGATACACTCAGACAAGTGTAAAATCAGTATGTTTGTCTATGAGTAATCTATTTCTGCTTTATTGACTATGCCAAAGACTTTGACTGTGTGGATCACAGTAAACTGTGGAAAATTCTAAAGGAGATGGGTATACCAGGCCACCTGACCTGCCTCTTGAGAAACCTATATGCAGGAAGCAACAGTTAGAACTGGACATGGAACAACAGACTGGTTCCAAATAGGAAAAGGAGTACGTCAAGCCTGTATATTGTCACCCTGCTTATTTATCTTATATGCAGAGTACATCATGAGAGATGCTGGGCTGGAAGAAGCACAAGCTGGAATCAGGATTGCCAGGAGAAATATCAATAACCTCAGATATGCAGATGACACCACCCTTAGGGCAGAAAGTGAAGAGGAATTAAAAAGCCTCTTGATGAAAGTGAAAGAGGAGTGAGAAAGTTGGCTTAAAGCTCAACATTCAGAAAACTAAGATCATGGCATCTGGTCCCATCACCTCATGGGAAATAGATGGGGAAACAGTGGCTGACTTTTATTTTTTGGGGCTCCAAAATCACTGCAGATGGTGATTGTAGCCATGAAATTAAAAGATGCTTAGTCCTTGGAAGGAAGGTTATGACCAACCTAGACAGCATATTAAAAAGCAGAGACGTTACTTTGCCAACAGAAGCCCGTCTAGTGAAGGCTATGGTTTTTCCGGTGGTCATGTATGGATGTGAGAGTTGGACTATAAAAAAGCTGAGTGCCGAAAAATTGATGCTTTTGAACTGTGGTGTTGGAGAAGACTCTTGAGAGTCCCTTGGACTGCAAGGAGAGCCAACCAGTCCATCCTAAAGGAGGTCAGTCCTGGGTGTTCATTGGAAGGACTGATGGTGAAGCTGAAACTCTAATACTTTGGCCACCTGATGCGAAGAGTTGACTCATTGGAAAAGACCCTGATCCTGGGAGAGATTGGGAGCAGGAGGAGAAGGGGATGACAGAGGATGAGATGGCTGGATGGCTTCACCGACTCGATGGACATGAGTTTGAGTAAACTCTGGGAGTTAGTGATGGACAGGGAGGCCTGGCGTGCTGCGACTCATGGAATCGCAAAGAGTCACACAACTGAGTGACTGAACTGAACTGAAGCTAAACTGAAAGGTTTCACCAGTTTTGTCCACCTGCTTCTTGGAACCACCAGTCTGTTCTCTGTACCTATGAGTTCCAGTTGTTTGTTTAAAATTCCACTTATCAGTGAAATCATTAGATATTTGTCTTTCTCTTACTTCAGTTAGCATAATGCCCTCAAGATCCATCTGTATTGTGGGAAATGGCAAGATTTCGTTCCTATTTATGGCTGAATAGTATTCCATTGTATATATGTACATTTTCTGTATCCATCGATCCATGGACACTTAGATTTCCTCTGTATCTTGGCTATTCTATATCATGCTGCAGTGAATATGGGGATGCATGTATCTTTTCACATTAGTGTTTTGATTTCCTTCAGATAGATACCCTGAAGTGGAATTGTAGGATCATGTTAGTTTTGCTACTTCGCTGGTGGCTCACATGGTAAATCTCCCTGCAGTGTAGGAGAGCCAGGTTTGATCCCTAGGTCTGTAAGACCCCTAGGAGAAGGGCATGGCAACCCGCTCCAGTGTCCATTCTCTGGGCAAGTGGATTCTTGCCCAGAGAATCCTCTGTCCCCTCACAGGTAGAGTGACCTGGTGAGCTAGTCTGTGGGATCGCAGACTGAGCAGCTAACATTTTCATTCTTTTTCATGTTGATTTTAAGGGTTTTTGAGTAACCTCCATGCTGTTTTCTATAGTGGCTACACCAGTTTACAGACACACCACAAGTGCACAGGGTGTTTCCCACATCCTTGCCAACACTTGTTATTTCTTATCTTTTTCTTAACTGCCATTCTAACTGGTGTAAGATGATACCTCTTTTGGTTTGTATTTCCCCAGCAATTACTGATATTGAGCACCTTTTCATGTACCTGTTGGCCATCTGTATTCTTTCAGATTCTCTGCCCGCTTTTCATTGGATTGCTTGATTTTTGTCTTTATGTTTTTACTGTTGTATGAACTCCTTGTATTAACCTCATATTAGAAGATATGTGCAGATATTTCCCCCCACTTTATAGGTTGCTTTTTCATTTTGTTAACAGTTTTCTTTGCTGTATGCAGAAACTTTTTAGTTTAATGTAGTTCTACTTGTCTATTTTTACTTTTGTTGCCTTTGCTTTTAGTATCAAACCCCCCAAACTATCACCAAAACCAATGTCAAGGAACTTACCACCTCTGCTTTCATCTAAGAGTTTTATGGTCTCGGTTCTTATGTTCAAGTCTTTAATCCATTTTGAGTCAATTTAGTAAACCTTTATATGTGTGAAGTTAGGATGTTAGTTAAGGAATTATCTAACAGATTTTCTTAAACATTTTATGTATGCTGCATTATATTTTATAGTTTAATTTTTAAGGTAGTTAATTTCATAAAATACATTTAGGTTTTTATTATTATATACAGCAAACAAAATTGCTCTGCCAGATTGCTTTAAACCATTGTCAAAAGCTGCTTCTCTCTCCTTGCCTTTTTGTTGATTGTTAGCACACCATTCTTGATCCAGCATCAGTTCACAGACTATGCTTTGAGAAGGACTGTCAGAGACGATCAGAAATTTATTAGAAAGGAAGGAGTTGTTAAAGAATCCGTGAGTGATTTTAAATAATGTGATTTAAAACACGTTCAGTATTGTTTTGTAACCACTCCTATGAATTCTAATTAGAAGACTTATAGAAACATTAGAGTGAAAATTTTTAATTGCATACAGGTTTTAAGTTAACATGGGAAAGCAGTTTTTTTCTTTTGCCTCATTACTTATTTTTCTCCTTTAAAACTACATGAAATTTTTAAAAAATCTATGTATAATATGAATATGATCTATTAATAAAGCTTTTGCAGCCAAGTATAAAGTCAGTATGTTTGTTTAGGAATAAACTGAACTCATAAGATTTCCTCAAAATTTTATGTATGATGCACTGTATTTCATAGTATAATTTTTTAAGATAATTTTCTAATCGATTTCACTTTTCTTTTCACTATTTAAAATTTTTTGCTTAGTGGAACATCAGTTCCTAAACTAGAACTTACTGGCCTTAGTAAGTTTTGCCAGTTAATGGGAAGAAGGCAAAAATCTAGACATTAGAAACAATCAACAGAATTTTTTTTTCTCATTTATTTTTATTAGTTGGAGGCTAATTAATTTACAGTATTGTAGTGGTTTTTGTCATACATTGACATGAATCAGCCATGAAGTTACATGTATTCCCTGTCCCGATCCCCCCTCCCACCTCCCTCTCCACCCGATTCCTCTGGGTCTTCCCAGTGCACCAGGCCCGAGCACTTGTCTCATGCATCCAGCCTGGGCTGGTGATCTGTTTCACCCTAGATATTATACATGTTTTGATGCTGTTCTCTTGAAACATCACACCCTCGCCTTCTCCCACAGAGTCCAAAATTCTATTCTGTACATCTGTGTCTCTTTTTCTGTCCTGCAACATAGGATTATTATTACCATCTTTTTAAATTCCATATATGTGCATTAGTATACTGTATTGTCTTTATCTTTCTGGCTTACTTCACTCTGTATAATGGGCTCCAGTTTCATCCATCTCATTAGAACTGATTCAAATGAATTCTTTTTAATGGCTGAGTAATATTCCATGGTGTATATGTACCACAGCTTCTTTATCCATTCGTCTGCTGATGGGCATCTAGGTTGCTTCCATGTCCTGGCTATTATAAACAAGAATTTTATTTCTTGTCTGAACTGTGTCTGTAGTTTTGGGGAGAACCAGATAATACTTGGTGCTAAATTTTATTTTTTTTAATTAAGTGTTGTTTTCTGTGTTCTTACAAGCCTCAGTTCTTCTGCCACTGCTTATTTATAAACTTACAAACTATAAAGTAGCATAAATGGGCTAATATTTTTTAAATAAAATGGTTTATTTTACTTCTTTTTGTACTTGTAGTAGAAGAATGTTTTCACTTTTTATGTATTATATGTCAATGAATTTCTGATTCTGATGTAGTCATTGTTTGAGGAATTGACATTCAAAACCTATAAGGGGAGATGATAGATGAATTCCAAAGACATACTCTGCTTGTAAGTTTCTATTGAAACATAAAGATAATATAGAATTCAACAATCTAGAAATGGAGATCTAGAATACAGAAATAGTCTGCCAGGATTAAGTCTGATTGTTTCTAACATAACATTAGCAGTTACTTGGATAAATTTGTGAACATGAATGGCTTAACTTAGAACGGAACTTGAGTGAACTTTTTTCAGTGATCCTTTGTGATCTTATCTTCAGAAGTATTTTTATGTCATTGTGTTTAAGCAGTATTTCATGTATTCATCATATTTTCTGAGGATCCTTTCCACCTCTGTAAGATTTTGGTTCTTCTTATCCTCCCACCCGTGGTAGTTCAAGACTTGCTCTTTAGTCTGAGGTTTTGGTTATTCTGTGAAACCACTTCTTAGCATTCATAAAGAAAAAGTTACCTGGACAGATTATTCATCCTCCAAGAAAACCTTAAGCTCTTAGTTTGCATGTGAAGTTCTGTGCTGGTCTCTTTTGTAGTGATAAAAAGGAATAAAACTTTGTTGGCTTTTAGGAACTCATGGATCTGGATGACAAAACCCAAATCTATCAAGAAATTTTATTATTAATACCTGATTTATTTAAGAATAGCAGAACCTTAATGTATTGATTATTAGGTAGCTTTTTCAGAGGTAGATCTGATTGATTAACTGAGAGCATTGTTCATTTTTCCTTCATTGATTAAATGAACAGATTTCATTAGTCACATACTACGTGTTTGTTAATGTCCCTGTCACTAGTGATAGGATAATAAGTGATATAGAAACAGTTCCTACTTTCAGGTAACAAACTGTTGTGATCAGATCAACTCACTTGTGTTTTTCATAGATACATTTAACTGAAAGAGACACTTTAAAGGATTTGTTTAAAAACTATAACTTTATATACATAAACATTTATTTCCTTGTCTGTCATAGGAGTAAGTCAAGAAATACAATAAGTACACTTTTTTTCTCTTTTATATTTCATATGTTATTTCTTATTTTTATTTTTGTTTTTACATTTCTTTGGAGTGTGACCACTCATTTATATCGCCTCATCCTGAGCTTTCTCTGGTGTCTTATGACTTTTGGCTGACTATACCAGTTTTGGCCACTTAGAGCTATAGGATTTCAATACTTGGTATGAAATCTTGTGGCTCTTTGAATACCAAAAATCTGTGGTTATTTGTTCAGTCCAGTTAGATGAGCTAGCACCTTATCAACTTTCTTTCTGCTAGTTATTGGGTGTTCTATGGAAAAACTAATTGAACCTTTATGATATCTAAAGCCCTGCAGCATTTTAAAGATTTAGCAACTGAACCCTCTCATCCATCTGTCATTATTGAGCACTTGCTGTGTATGTGACAGACATTGTTCTGGGGCGTAATTGTGAGAAAAGGAGACATGGTGCCTGCCCTGTCAGAATCTGTGGGACATAACCGTCTCTAACTGAGATGGTGATAACAGTGGCCAGCATATATTGTGTTGCACATAGAAAAACTCATTTAATCCTTATAATAACCTGTGAGATAAATATATTATTATTATCCCTATTTTACAGATAAAGAAGCTGAGGCAAGAAATGTTACTTTGTTTCAAGTCACACAGCTGGTATGTGGCAAAGATGAAATGCAGGCCTGTTAGTCTGGCTCCAAGAATTCCATGTTTATCCACTATACCTATACTGTGCAATTATACCATATTTATGGTATAATTTAAATGGATGATTAAATAGATAAATTCATTAAGTGTAAGCAGTGATATGATGGAAATGCTTGCCGTTTTGGGAGCCGAAAATGAGTTCGTCCAGTTTGGTTGGGGTCAGGAAAAGCTTTTCTGAGAAAGTCAGTCTTTATTGAAAGAACCTTTCTCCCCATCCCTTTTTATCTATTGAAAATAATATTTTAAAAGGGAATTAGACAGTGGTTTTCATACAAAGAAATAGCCACATGGTTTAGAAAAAACCTTTCTTGGGAGAGTTCTCTGGTGAATATGCCATATTTACTGGTTGAGTGAAATAAAATTTTTAAAAGAGCTATTTAAAACATTAGGCAGCAAAAAAAGTTCTTGTATTTTTGAGGAGACAGAGGAGAGGAGATCAGTATTGTGTAAATAGCACTAGCTGCTTTGTTTTTTAATTATTTTGTTCATTTATTTATGGCTGTGCTGGGTCTTTGTTGCTGTATGGGCTTTTCTCTAGTTGTGGCATGCAGGGCCTACTCTAGTTGTGATGCTTGGACTTCTTATTGTGGTAGCTTCTCTTGTTGCAGAGCATAGGCTCTGGGGTTCATGGGCTTCAGTAGTGGTGGCGCATGGGCTCAGTAGTTGTAGCTCCTGGGCTCTAGAGCACAGGCTCAATAGTTGTGGCACATGGGCTTACTTTGCTCTGTGGCATGTGGGATCTTCCCGGATTGGGGGTTGAACCCATGTCTGCTGCATTAGCTGGTGCATTCTTCACTACTGAGTCACCAGGGAAGCCCTGTTTTGTTTCTGATAGAACAAAAGATTGGTTTGTTTATGTGCTGTTTAAATTAGTTTAAAAAGGATAGCAGCTTTAATTGATTGTTGTCGTATTGTGGCAAGGATT
Organism: Cervus canadensis; assembly: GCF_019320065.1. Lineage (NCBI taxonomy): Eukaryota > Metazoa > Chordata > Mammalia > Artiodactyla > Cervidae > Cervus > Cervus canadensis. Next base: position 49,422,072 of record NC_057391.1, on the reverse strand, counting down.
AAAGTTTCTGAGTTCTGTACCATAAAATGAACATAGAGAAAAGTGTGGAATATTTTGTAGGATATACTTCATAATATTAATCCTTTTATGAAGTGTTATGCATTCATAGATGGGAATATTTAAAAATTGAAAATGTATTTAGATATTAAATACAGAATGAACAGTTTTTGTAAACTGTATCAATCGATTTTATCAGTGATTTATCTTTTGAGTGCTTTCCATTTTTATTGTAAGGCAGAAACAGTTTTTTAAGGGTGTGTTGGGAAATATTTTTGTGGTTAGTAGCATACTTTGGCTAAAGAGCTACTATGATAGATGAATCTGATAGTTCTGCTTGGTCCTCCATAATGTAGTGTTTATCATCTGATGTATGAAAATCTCATTTTTATTAATGAGATTATTATTTGTTTTCATGGTAAAACCATTTCCCAGAATTTAGGATCATAATTAGGAGCTCCAGGTGATCAGGTATGGCCCTCTTTTATTACCACAGTGATGCTCTGTCAGTTAAAAATTTGCATCATGAAAGTTCTGTATTTAATGATCTTACTGGTTTACTTTATATTCCGAAATTGAAAAAGCATTCATTGTTCAGTACCACTTGACTGATCTCCCTGGACTCCATTTTAACAGTTCCTTGTTTGGCTTTTGTTCCTTTCTTGTTACTCCAACCTTTCCTTTCCCACTGGGGAATCACTTTCTGCTCATTTTCTCCTGCCCTTTGATGTTCTGGCTCTTCTACTTCCTTCCTTGCTTTTCTATCAACTCCATTCAGCATTATACCTTTTGCCCTTCCTCCTAATAGACATCCATGCTTTTTGCTTAACTATATGTGGTACTTAAGGGGTCTGCTGTTTAAACTCTTGGTCAACCAGCTCATTTCTTTCATTAAAGCTCAATTTGACATCTGTCTTCTACTGAAAACTAAATGGATGAGTACTTAACTACATGTATAAAAATATTATGCTACTCTAATTGCTTTAGATTTTTATGTTAACTTTGATCAGTCAGTTCAGTCGCCCAGTCGTGTCCGAATCTTTGCGACCCCATGAATTGCAGCACGCCAGGCCTCCCTGTCCATCACCAACTCCCAGAGTTTACTCAAACTCATGTCCATCAAGTCGGTGATGCCATCCAGCCATCTCATCCTCTGCCGTCCGCTTCTCCTTCTGCCCCCAATCCCTCCCAGGATCAGGGTCTTTTCCAATGAGTCAACTCTTCACATCAGGTGGCCAAAATATTGGAGTTTCAGCTTCACCATCAGTCTTTCCAATGAACACCCAGGACTGATCTCCTTTAGGATGGACTGGCTGGATCTCCTTGCAGTCCAAGGGACTCTCAAGAGTCTTCTCCAACACCACAGTTCAAAAGCATCAATTTTTCAGCGCTCAGCTTTCTTTACAGTCCAACTCTCACATCCATACATGACCACTGGAAAACCCATAGCCTTGACTAGGCGGGCTTTTGTTGGCAAAGTAATATCTCTGCTTTTTAATATGCTATCTAGGTTCGTCATAACTTTCCTTCCAAGGAGTAAGCATCTTTTAATTTCATGGCTACAATCACCATCTGCAGTGATTTTGGAGCCCAGAAAAATACAGTCAGCCACTGTTTCCACTGTTTCCCCATCTATTTCCTATGAAGTGATGGGACCAGATGCCATGATCTTAGTTTTCTGAATGTTGAGCTTTAAGCCAACTTTTTCACTCTCCTCTTTCACTTTCATCAAGAGGCTTTTTAATTCCTCTTCACTTTCTGCCATAAGGGTGGTGTCATCTACATATCTGAGGTTATTGATATTTCTCCTGGCAATCCTGATTCCAGCTTGTGCTTCTTCCAGCCCAGCATCTCTCATGATGTACTCTGCATATAAGATAAATAAGCAGGGTGACAATATACAGGCTTGACGTACTCCTTTTCCTATTTGGAACCAGTCTGTTGTTCCATGTCCAGTTCTAACTGTTGCTTCCTGACCTGCATACAGGTTTCTCAAGAGGCAGATCAGGTGGTCTGGTATTCCCATCTCTTTCGGAATTGTCCACAGTTTGTTATGATCCACACAGTCAAAGGTGTTGGCATAGTCAATAAAGCAGAAATAGATGTTTTTCTGGAACTCTCTTGCTTTTTCGATGATTCAACGGATGTTGGCAATTTGGTCTCTGGTTCCTCTGCCTTTTCTAAAACCAGCGTGAAAATTTGGAAGTTCACAGTTCATGTATTGCTGAAGCCTAGCTTGGAGAATTTTGAGCATTACTTTACTAGCGTGTGAGATGAATGCAATTGTGCAGTAGTTTGAGCAGTAGTTAGTACTTAGTAGGTACTAAGTAGTACTAAGTAGTAGTAGTTAGTAGGTAGTTTGTGTGGTAGTTAACTTTGATATTTCCCCCTAATTTTTACTTACCTGGAAACTTACCGTGTTTTAATGTAGTTCTGATTGGTGGGGTTAGGGTGGGGGGAACTCAGCTATCACCTTTGTAGACTTGAATTTTTCCTTTCTATATATGATAAAGATCTTTATTTCTAGATTGTCTAGATTTTTGCTGCTAGAAGTGTGGTGCATGGATAAGTAAGCATAACCATCACCAATTGGTTATAAATGCAGAATCAAATTGGAAGAGTGAAAAATTGGCTTAAAACTCAACATTCAAAAAAAGAAGATCATGGCATCCAGTCCCGTTACTTCATGGCAAATAGATGGGGAAACAGTGGAAACAGTGGCTGACTTTATTTTGGGGGGCTCCAAAATCACTGCAAATGGTGACTGCAGCCATGAAACTAAAAGATGCTTACTCCTCAGAAGGAAAGTTATGACCAACCTGGATAGCATATTTAAAAGCAGAGACATTACTTTGTCAACAAAGGTCCATCTAGTCAAAGCTATGATTTTTCCAGTAGTCATGTATGCATGGAAGAGTTGGACCATAAAGAAAGCTGAGCACTGAAGAACTGATGCTTTTGAACTGTGGTGTTGGAGAACTCTTGAGAGTCCCTTGGACTGCAAGGGGATTCAGCCAGTCCATCCTAAAGGAAATCAGTTCTGAATATTCATTGGAAGGACTGATGCTGAAGCTGAAACTCGAATACTTTGGCCACCTGATGTGAAGAATTGACTCATTGGAAAAAACCCTGATGCTGGAAAAGATTGAAGGCAAGAGGAGAAGGGGCTGACGGAGGATGAAATGGTTGGATGGCATCACCAACTCTATGGACATGAGGTTGAGCAAGCTCCAAGAGTTGGCAATGGACAAGGAAGCCTGGTGTGCTGCAGTCCATCGGGTTGCAAAGAGTTGGACACAGCTGAGCGACTGAAATGAACTGAACTAGTCGGTGGATATGGACATTGAGGTTTGCAAAGCACTGTTACAGGTATTACCCAGCTAGTTGACACAGTTAACATGCTGACTGAGAAATACCTATGTTCATTTTCTGGAACTGATCTTATTTAAGTGTTTGTAAATTGTAACTTTTCATCCTGGTTCCCTAAAAGTTATTTTCTGGATGGGTATCACTTCCACTATGAGGAAGCAATGATAAGAATAGTCTCAAACAGTAGCTAGTCCCAGTTTTTTAAGTAAGGTTCTGGCATACATTCCTGGAGGAGGAAATGGCAACCCACTCTAGTGTTCTTGCCTCCAGAATTCCATGGACAGAGGAGCCTGGCAGGCTGTAGTCCACGAGGTTGCAGAGTCTAACACAACTGAGTGGCTATCACTTGGCATACATAGATCTAAAACTGACAAACATTTAAAGTCCAGTTCCATTGTTCCATTTTGCATCATCACTTTGCATCTACAGATGAAGATTCCTTTCTTGTAGGCTGTGGCTTTTCAAAAATTCTATGCACTAAGATGAACCTTTGAGGTGTTAAAAAAGAATACTCAAATTTCTATCAAATTTTTATCTTATATGAATGAAATTATGACTTACTGAAATTTGAAATGACTTACATCAAATTTCACTATTTACACTATTAACACTATGGTTAATAGTGTATGTTTATGAGTAAGCAGATACTGAGGGCCCATATTCAAATCTTGTTTGTATGTGATGACACAGGTTTATAGATCCTCTGTGGGTATAATATGACAATCTCAGATTTTATTAGTGGGCTAAGATATAATCTTGTGTAACTTCTGTACTGTTCCCTGCTATATGTGGGTGCACTTGGATAATAGATAGTACTTACTGTTATTTGTTTATGGTTGATAGAAAAATAAGTATTGTGTTTTCTGAACATATATTAATAGGGGCTTAGGGTCTTTGCTTAACTGCATTATATGTGATGTATAAAGTTAATGTGTATACAGTCATTTGATGATACCCTGAAACTTAGATTATTTATATCCTTGTACTTTAGAGTTTTAAAATTTTTAAATGTTTTTATTTTTATAGTCAAGAAGGGGAAAAGTTCTTTTTATTATACTTCAAGAATGAAAACTGAGAATATACAAAATTAATCTTTTAGTATCCTTTAACGTTGAAATGAAGTGTGAGCAGCATGGATGACCTACAAGTGCATTTCTTTTGGCATTTTTCAGGAGTAATAGTTATTTAATGATGATAAGCAATATTTCAGTGAGTTTTTTGTAAGCTTCATTGTCTTATTTGACTCTATACCTAAGAATGACAGTGGGAGGGAGTGGCAGAGGAAAACACTGAGATAAATGTGAGGTAGTAGGATGTCACTTAGCACTTCAAGAGTGTTTAATTTTAAGCAACAGAAGTAAACTCCAAGGAGTGGCCTTAGCCTGGAGCCGTTCTGTTTTGTATGTAGCTCCTGCTGCATGTGACTAGGACAGACAGGACTCTGGTTGTGGTTACCAGAGGACACCTTTGTAGTCATAACCAAGTTGTAAATGTCACCAGTATTCTTTTTGAATGTCTGTCACATGTGTATCAGTGATTCTAAAGTAGATAAAAATGAAACAAAGATTCATTTGGGAGTTAGCACTCCCAGCAGATTAGTTTTAAACAGAATAGCAGAAGGAGTTGTGACATGCATCCATAAGCAATTGTAATGATTTGACAGTTATTTAACCCTCAATTCCTAGCCCTTTGGTTGAACTGACAGCATCCCTGCAAAGATAGTGAGGCCTGTTTCAGCCCCATTAATGTCTTCTTAAATGTTAGCCTGCAGTCTGGGTAATGATAAATGTTCAGTGATTGATGATTTTATAGTCCCAGGGGATTCTGGGTGGCTTCTGTGAGCCAAGGCAGTGAGTTTTTGTTCTTGTTTGGGCCTCTTGTAAGATTTTCTTATCTTTACTAAAATCACTTTAAGTTGACAAAAGGGTAGGATAGGTACCACCTACACTTTAAGTAGGGTTCAAAACCTCTATAGAAAGTATGATTTTGGAGGTGATGCTGTACTTAGTATGTATAAGAATCTGAGAACCAGAACAGTTATTTAATCCACTGAGCTTTTGTAACACTTACTTTATTTGTAAACTTTGGTATCTTTTAGGCTCCTTTGCTTTTAAAAAGCATGTTTTAAGTTATTAGGATAAATTTAGTAACAACCATTGTGAAATAATAGCACTAACTTTATTGTTTTCATGGTGTTTGCAGTTTCATTTTTTAGATTCTTAAGAATTTAAATTAACTATCTTTGTGTTTTCTATTTTACGTGTCTCAGTTTGTATAAGAGTATGCATGGCTCAGTATATGTAGTTATTATACTAGTATTAAAAGGAATATAAGCAGGTCTTCTTTTACTAAATATTTCTTTGCCATTTAGGAAAGGATTCATTTCTAGTATATTGATTTTCGATTACTTTTAACATCTTAAGTAAATCTTATAATTGCCCAACCCTTTATTGATAGGGTATGGAGGCAGAGAAAGGAGGATAAATGTTTTTAAGTTTATTATAACTCATAAGTATACGTTCTTAGTTCGTCCATTTAGAATTTTACTTTTTGGGATATAAAGAGATCATAGGGCTAATTTTCTTTAAAATGTATAAAGAAACTTTTTGACTTTAAAATCTTAAAAAGAATAAAAGCAGCACTTCCGTTTAGTTTTTCAAGTAATGAACCAGAAACTCGGTTAGGAATGACCATTTGTAAGTCTGTATATTAATTAGATGAGTGTCATTATGCTCAATTAGCAGGACTGCCAAATAATCTTTTTAATACTCCGGTCTTTTTTTTTTTTTTTTTTTCCCTCTAGGGTTTTACAGACAGCCCTCATTACAGTGATCACTTGAATGACAGTCGTTTAGGGGCCCACGAAGGCTTGTCCCCAACACCTTTCATGAACTCAAATCTAATGGGTAAGTTGGTAATTCTCTGCAAGTAGTCTTCATAAAGCCTCTTGGATCAGAGACATTTTTTTATCTCCTTGTCCAGGAAGGATACATAAGTATCTAAAAGAAACTTCCTCAGTTTCTAGGAGCATCTGGGCTTTGTTTGTTCAGTCAAGTTTGGGGGGCAAGCGTTCAGAAATGTGAGTCCTTCTCTTAGAGCTTTATTGTCATTGCTATCAATAAAGGGAGCAGCAGCGTTTTAACTGTCAGTGTTGGCAGTGTCTGTGACACCAGGCTTTATATGTTTTCTACCTTCTGGGCAGAGAAGCATTTCAAAGACATTTGTTTTTAATTTACTATTTGTCTTAACAGTTATATGTATGTGGTAAATAAAAATATGACAGAGCAGTGATTTTAGGCAAATTTTATTCATGTTGGACAGTATTTCTTTAGACAGTTTGATAAAAACTTAGTAGTACATTTAAATATTGCAGCATTTGTTTTAAGCACTTTGGTTCATATTGGGGATTTAAAAAATTTTTTCTGTAGTAAGTTTGCATTTTGAACATTACTCACCGCCTAAAACTGATTATTTTTGGCATAACCTTTAAGGTTAACCATTCTCTGTATTTCCCTCTACTCCCTGCAAACCTGCCCTCCCTTCCTCTCACTCCCTCCGCTCTCTCTTTCTTGTATCAAAGTTTATAACTATTCAGTCTGAAATGAGAAGCCCTCAATTTTTTCCCCTGAGTTTGGATGCCACTCTTTTTTTAAGTGATACTTTTACCTTTCTGCAGAACCTGATTCAAAAGAATCTGTTTTACGACATTATTTTTTCCATCTTGTTTATGCTGGGGCTAAGCACATTACAGAAGCTTTATTTAATCTGTCTTACTGGTTGTCAGTGGCGTCATGTTAATATGGAAGTTTTGTGTAATTGACATTGATTTCATTACTTATTCTATTTCTTAAGGACATGACCTATATTGTGATCTTAGAATTGTCCTTTTAAGACATAGCCATGGTAATCTAAGTGGATTACCCAAATCCAAAATCCTGGTGGTCGGCAATTTCTTTATAAATGGTTTTATTTTGCACAGTCTTTGTTTATTTCCCTTATCCTCCATAAAGTATGGTGGAGACAGATTCTGATGTGGATTTTGCCTAAGGCAGTTACCATTTTAAAGCCAGAGTCATTGAGTATGACACAAGACTAAAATCAGTGATAAAAATTGTATTTAGAATGACAATTTGTTTCAACCTTAGATGAAACTGAGAATCCTGGTATTAAATATATTATCATCTAGGTAAAAATCAGAATTAAATATGGAACAAAATAATTATCCTTGCATTAGGCTAAGGAAAACTTTCTAATCTATCTTTAAATTTTTTATTGAACTTGCTATCAAAGTAAAATAGATGTAATACTCCAAATAGTTTCCTTTTGTAGTATATCTTTTCCCCAGGTAGTGTTTAATTTATAGTAAGGGTGGTAGACCAAACTATAGGCAGTGTATTTGTAATTTTACATTGCACTAAGCTTTCTTAATTAAGTGTATAACTGAATTGTGAAAACTCAGAAATTGCCCTTTTTTATATTTTATATTAATGTTCTTACTTTCGTTTTTAGCTTACAGAGCTGACTCTAGAAGAATTGCATCGTTAGTGTAGCTTTGAGCAAAGGTGACTTAAAATTGTGAGGGTACATTTTCATTGTACGTTTTAACTATCTAATCTTAAAAATGTTAATTTACTTTTAAGAAAGGGGGAATGACCTTGAAAAGATTAGACAGATAGGTTCAAAAGAATTGCAGTGAGCTAGGCAATATCTGATTTACTACACTTCCTTTCTTTTATTTTTAGTAAAAATGATCAAATGCGATATCTAACTGTTGAGTCTAAGCAATCTGCATGACAATCGCTAGCTTTGGGAAATGAATGTCCTTTAAATTGCGGAACAGCTCCAAACGGCAGCAATTAATCCCACTTGGTGTGAGTTGAACTGAACTAATACCCTAGAAGGTGGGTCTGTCTCACTCGGTAGAGTTACAGTGGATAGATTCACTTTGTTAGCCATTTGATAATTTTAGGGGAGTTTTCAGGCTGAAAATCTGCAGTATTAAAGCAGGACTGAGATGTACATGACAGTATTAGCAGCATTTAGAACTGTTGATACCTAATCATCATAATAGGTAAAACCTTCAGAGTGATTCTGTGAATGATGAGTGCTGAGAAACAGTTACAACTAACTGGAAAGCAGTAACATATTTCATCATTGCTGTCAACATGTAAAAACACCATTTAAGTGGGGGTGGGGGCAGTGAAATTGTACATCTAGGGAATGTTGTTTTTCGTATTATGTTCAGCCATAATAAGCACATTTGCCTGAAGAAATAGTGGATTGTAAAGTGCTACTATCTTTCATGATGGAGCTCTCAAACACTTTAATGATTTTGTACATTGCAAAAATGAGAAATTTTTTCTAACAAGGGTTGATAATGATTCAATAATGAACAATTTGCCATAGAAACATGCACTTCTATATTCATTTAGATATTTTGAAGCATTTTACACAGGAAGGAAAGCTATTATGTTGGATCAGTTAGTGTTTCTTTTTAATGAATTCCAGAATTATCCTGTTGATTTGTCAATATGGAAAAGTGTTTCTTTCTTATGTTTCAAGTGAAATAAGTACATCCTTTTGGCATATCACTAAGTAATTAGCATCAAGCATTTCTGTATTATAGTAAAACTGCAGAGCAGTGAATTGCAGTAGTATCACCAAATTGTCTTATTTACTTCTAGCCTCTTCCAACTTTGGTCCGTTTTTCTACCCTTGGGCCCTTCATTGATTTCAGTAATGTTTGCTTCCCTTTACCTATTGTTGATTAGATGTATTTTTGGTGATGGTAGGACTGTTTTATTAATTGGACATAGAGACAAATTACTTTATAGAATTGCCTCCCTTAGGTTTCCAAGTTATTGTTAACTGCTCTTACCTGTCTATCCCCCATGTCTATTAAAGCTTAATGCACATGTGTTGTCAGTGGTAAACTTAAGATAATACCCTCTGTTTTTCTTTTTTCTGACACCTTTTGTGTTCCTTTCTGAGGCCTGTTTAGCCTCTAGAGATGTTTGGTTAGTATTTTTATCTCTTAAAAACTGGAAACAACGTATGGTAGTATAGAAAAACTATAGGGCTGAGAGTTAAAAGATCTGGATTGTAATTCAGATCTTGAAAAATAACCTTTATCTTTCAGATAAAGTTTTGCTGGATAGTCTAAAAAGTTTCTGTAGCTCTAGAATTTTATTATTTCTATAACTTATGTAATATCTTTTATTCAACCCTGGAAAAGGCTACAACTAGAATTATAATTGGTTTTGTGCAAATGATAAAACTAAGGTGCAAGAAAATTGTTTTTTTTCCTGAGGACATAGAGTCAGTAAATGGCAAAATAAAACCCATGTCCTCTGACTTCCACTAGGCACATTAGGCATATAAAGTATTGGTTCTTTCTATGTAATGCCTTCAGGGTTTTACTAGCTCAATATTTTCTTAAAGTATGGAGACACAGCTTTTGAGAGGTAATAATGAAGAAAAGTTCCATAGTGACGTAACTTTGGGAAGCAATATATCACATGTCCCCTCTTAGAGATTCAGATTGTAGTTTGAAATATTAAAGACACTGGGGAAAACCGGGGTAGCTTATTTATGTTCAGCCCATCATATTCCAGATTCAGATGATGCACAGAAGTCTTTTAAAATAAAAAAGCATCATTACCCTGTGGGGAACTTGTTTTCCATGGAGCACACTCTGGGACATACCTGTAGCTTGTGTTAGAGGTGGGTGTGCATGCATGCACAGTTGTGTCTGACTCTTCGACCGCATGGACTGTAGCCTGCCAGCCTCCTCTGTCCATGTGATTATCCTGGCAAGAATACTGGAATGGGTTGCCATTTCTGATAATGCAGTAGATGTGGGTTCAATTCCTGGGTTGGGAAGATCCCCTGGAAAAGGAAATGGTAACCCACTCCAATATCTTTGCCTGGAAAATCTGACGGACATAGGAGCCTAGTGGACTACAGTCCATGGGGTCACAAAGAGCTGGACATGACTGAGCACTGCTGCAGTGGGTAGCCGTTCCTTTCTCCAGAGGATCTTCCCGACCCAGGGATTGAACCCAGGTCTCCTGCCTTGCAGGCAGATTCTTCACTGTCTGAGTCACCAGGGAAGCCCTGTTGCAGGTTACCTTATCCTTAGTGGTTTGGGGATGTTTTATTTCAGTGCATGCATGCACTTTATTTGTAACTACTCTTTTCCAGAAATAATTTCTTTCCATGCCCCTGCCCTGCATCCTCGCTCTGAAAAGCAGCCTCTTTTCATAGTTAAAATGACTTGATAGCAGTTCTTTCTGAAACCATTCCTGTAACCTGAGATGAGCTGATGGTATCCTTTTTGCCCAGTCTAGGAGAGACCAAACTAGTACCTGACATTGAAAAAGGTTTCAGAGTTTCAAGGGTACTCCTCTGTAGACCTAGGTCCCTTTTATCTATGAGTGATTAGTCCTGGAGTGATGTATATAAGAGAAATAAATAATTGCTGAAAAGAGGTGCCAAGATTTCAGAAGATAGAGGGAAAAATATTAGGGCTTTATTTTGAAAACAAAAACTTCAATTAGAAAGTAATATTAATAAAGCAAAATGTATATTGTCCACTATATTTTAAGTGAGCAAAGAATTAATTGTTGAAGTTTTTAGTGTATTTTTTTTCTTCAGAAAAAATTAATAGTAATACAGAAATGTCTTTTACTTCACATTTGAACCTTGTTAATTTTCTCTTCAATTATTAACTGACTCTTAATTCATTTAGGTTCTAATCCATCAGTGACTTTTGTGTTTATTTAAAGGATTCTTTGGGCTTCGCTTGTGGCTCAGCTGGTAAAGAATCCTCCTGCAATATGGGAGATCTGGGTTCCATCCCTGGGTTGGAAAGATCCCCTGGAGAAGGGAAAGGCTACTCATTCCAGTATTCTGGCCTGGAGAATTCCCTGGACAGTACAATCCACGGAGTCACACTTGGAATTTTCAGTCTTTTGCATGGTATTCCGCTTTCAGTGAATTTCTTTTGTATTTGCTTTGTATCTCTGGGTCAGGAAGATCCCCTGGGGGAGGGCATGGCAACCCATTCCAGTATTCTTGCCTTTGAGAATCCCATGGACAGAGGAGCCTGGAAGGCTACAGTCCATGGGTTCTCAGAGTTGGACACTGCTGAGCAACAAACACTTTCACTTTCACTTTTCATGGGTTATTTAGCAAAAGATTGACCAGCAATGCCATTGACTCATATCTCACTGATATTTTTTTCTAAGTTATCTGGTCCTTAGTGAATATTTTCATCAGGCCACAAGGTTGGCTTAACTCTGCAACCTTGCTAAATGATATCTCCACTGACTTACGTAAAGATGATCACCTTTATTTTTATTTATTTACCCAGTTCATTTGTTCATCGTCACTTGTGTATGTATGCTCTGTGATCAATAGTAATCTTCAGTGATCGGCACAATTTCATAATGGATCAGTGGCATAGATCAGTTAAATGATTCTTCCTTGAATCTTCCTGTTGTTTGTGTCTGATTCTCAACAAGTGAGTCTGAATTCTGAGGATATTCTGAGTTCTGCTTTTACTGGGGTGGGTGACAAAGGCTGTAGCTGCTTGGTTACTGGAGAACAAAAGCATTATACTTTTTTATTAAGGAACTTTTGTAAACCTGACAGTTTTCCCTGATGTGTATAATCTCAGAACCACACCATGGCACACATGAGTATTTGCGACACTGTTTTGATTAGGAAAAGTCCTAGAGCAGCGTCATCAGACTGTGTCTTCGATGTGGTAATGCTTCAGATTTACTGCTTATGGTTATAATAATATCTATATCATTAACTATAGGTTTTCTGAGTATTTTGTTAAAAATAAATGCTAATTAAGTATTAAGTAAAATTCATAGAATATTTGCTCTGGAATGGATCTAGCTCAGTGGTTCTCAATTGGGAGTGTTGAAAGGTATGTGATTGTCATAAGGACTGGGAGTAGGGAAGAGGTGTGCCTGGTACTCATTATACCTTGAAAATTCTGGTAATTTTCAAAGTGAAGGCTTAGTCCTAGGTTGGTTAGTGGTTGCAGTGTTTTATGAAAGTTTTAATTAGCTACCAAATGAAAGTAAATTTTAAAAAAATTTGAAAGCATATCCTGAATTGCTTTGGTTTCAGTTATAGACATGTTATTGTTTGAGGTATTCATGGTAGTTATCTTTCAGTTGACTAGTTGTTGTACTGTGTTACTGCTACTTAGTAAACCTCACATTTTAATTAAAGTCCCTCAAAAAACTTGCTTAATCTTAGTGTCCACTATTTTTTTTTTATCACCATCACATCTCAGGTTATTTCTTTTTTTCTTAAAAGATTCAGATTTTGCTTCAGATCAGATTCAGGTCACGTTTTCTGTGACTTCTGGGTTGAATTTGTTTTGGTGGTGGTGTTACTTGGAATTTTAGGTTTTTAAGAGTAGCAGTAGTTGCTGTTCTACTTGTATAGGGGAGCTTTCTTGTATATATTACTATATTTTCAGTAAATACTGTCCTCTTAAAAATATTTTTTGGCTAGTGGCATATGCATGGTGTAGTGTGGTGAAGTATGTAACAATCATTCTTAAGTTGCTTACTTGTTTTTCACTTTGAGAATACCTCTGGAGAGTTGTCAGACTCCCCAGATTATATGAAATTTCTAGGGAGTCACAATTAAATGGGAGTGGAGTTCAAGGCCACTTCATAGCAAATTAAATCAATTAGTTTTATTTATAGTTATAAATGTTATTAATTTCTATTACATATTTTTCTATACTGATCCCTGAGATCAGGGGTTAGCAAACTTTTTTTTTTTTTTTTTGGCAAGAAGCCAGATAGTAAATAGTTTAGTGTTTACAGCCCAGAAGGCAAAATCAGTGATACTATGTAGGTACTTATATAATCATTTAAAAATGTGAAAAAGTATTTTTAGCTCATGAGCTGCAAAAATAACAGTTGGTGGCTTGGATTTTCTCTGCTGGCTGTAGTTTGCCAATCTTGTTCTAGATAAATTAACCGAAAAAAAAAAAATTAAACAGCAACACTGTTAATTTTTTGACAAGATAATAAATCATATACTTGAAATTGTGTGGAATGAACCAGGACTGTTTCTGGGTTTTTTTGTTTGTTTTTGTTTTTTAATATCCAAACATGGTGATTGGTGGTTGTGGTGGTGGTAAATTATTTGTAAAATTCCAGGGCTTCATTGCCTCGATACAGAATGGTAAGTTACTCATTAGGTGATTTGTTTTCCTGTTGTTTTGTCTTCAAATGTGATATTAAAATTTGCTTTTTAAGGCAAATGTCAGATTTCCTTATCTGAAAACCTGTTTTTCCCTTACTTTTCTATACTTCTGGAAGTTAAAAAGAATCTGTTTCTTAAAATAGTAGTATGAAACTGTAGCTGTAGTGAATTGAACCTACCACATTAGGAGAGGAAAAAGGAAAAATTAGGCAGTTTGGTGATGTGGCAGTGAGGCTGCTCTTCAGAGAGAAATCTTCAGAGAATTGCTGTAGAGAAAGGTCTGTAGAAAGAATCCATTATGAGAGAATAAGGTGAGAATGGCACAGTCATCAGAATAGTACTGTTGCCTTAGTGAGAATCTGCACTCCCAACTGGGGGACATCCCCAAAGATGTATGCAATAAAAATATCACCACACTCTCTAGCTTGTATCTTAACATTTTTTGTAAAATAAGTGTAAATTATGGATATTTGTTACAGTTTATAGAACACGTAAGATATATATAAAAAGGTTTGATCCCTGGGTCGGGAAGATCCCCTGGAGAAGGAAATGGCAATCTACTCTTGCCTGGAGAATTCCATGGACAGAGGAGCCTGGTGGGCTACCATCCATGGGGTTGCAAAGAGTTGGACACAACGGAGTGACTAACATGACAACATAGAATATATATTTAAAATTTTTCATATACAGGCCTTAATATTTTGTGTTTGAAAAGATTTCTGACTTGATATCCTATTCATCTTCAATTTAAAGCTCTCTTTTACCTGAAAGATTTAAGAAAATGTAGTGTTCTATTTATGTGGTCATGTTTATAAATGTTTCTCAGGTTTACATGACATGAAATATGGTTACAACCAATGAATCTCATCTACTTTTTATTTCTCTTTCATACATACTAATGGTTTCAAGGAATTTAAATTGTGCAGTCCTTTAATGGCAAGATTAAGTGCAGAGTGTTTTTACCCTTGTGTACGTGTGCACGTACAGGCATGCATGCATACATCCACATCTGGATATTTAGACAAGATAGATAGAAGCACATTAAACATAAACTTTTGTTTTAATTATTTTACAGTAAGGTTTCAATCAGGTGTCTTCTAAAAAATATTGTTAAGTATTATCTTTAGGTGTTTTACAAAGTTACTAGAAAACATCTTCAAGTACAGGCATAGTGGCAGGTCTCTGCTTGTAATTTACTTTTCCCTCGCGTTATTGGAGGGGTATATGTATATATACACTCCTAATTTCAATGTCATTATGTGTATCCTCTGTTTCTGTTTACATCTTTTTAAAAAATCTGTCTCTGACCTCTTTGGTCACACGTGCTATAGTGAACAGTTTTAGGACATTGCAGCTCATCTGAACTTCCCAGCTGTTTTCTTCATACAGTGTGCTTTTAACTTTCCAATTTACCATGATCACTTAGAAAGAAAACAGTATCCCCAAATATACTTAGGAAAATGAATTTTTATTAAAAAATACGTCGTGGCTCTACGTATCTCCACCAGTAAGAAATTTAACCTAAGAATGTAAAGAAAAATGTCCATTGGGAATTTAAAATGATACAGCCATTCTAGAAGACTCTTTGACAGTTAATTCATCATATAACTAAAATGCAATTACCATATAACTCAGCAGTTGCACTCATCCCAGAGCAATGAAAATTTCTGTTGCCACAAAAATTTGAACATGAAAGTCCATAGCACTTTCATTCATAATAGCCAAAACTGGAAACAGTCCAAATGTCTCTCACTCAGTAGATGGTTAAGCAAACTGTGGTATGCTCGTACCATGGAATACTATTCAGCAATAATAAGGAATGAATTCTTAATCGGTATAATAATTGAGATTGATCTTGAGTGAATTAGGCTGAGTGAAAAAAAGCCACTCTCAAAAGATCACATACTGTTTGATTCCATCTATATCAAAGATTTCACCTTCTATATCAGTTCAGTTCAATTCAGTCGTGTCTGACTCTACGACCCCATGGACTGCAGCATGCCTCCCTATCCATCACCAGCTCCCGTTGTTTACTGAAACTCATATCCATTGAGTTGGTGATACTGCACTTGAAATGGCAGACTTACAGAATTAAGAACAAATTGTTGGTTACCAGAGGTTAGGGAGACAGGAAGATGTGATTATAAAGGGCATCGGGAGGGATCTTTGTGCTGATGGAACTGTTTTGTATCATGATACGGTGATGTGTATCTGAACCTTCATCTGTGGTGGTATTATATAGAACCAACCACATTTGTGTGTGCACATAGATTTTTTTAAAAATTAGGGAAATCTGAACAAGATCAGTAGATTGTAGCAATGTTTGTATCCTGGTTGTGATACTAAAAGATGAAGGAAAATATGTAAAAGGTACCCAAGATCTCTCCATTATTTCTTACACCTGCATGTAAAGCTATAGTTACCTCAAAAGAAAAGTTTTAACTTTACTGTTTGGGATTTCCCTGGTGGTCCAGTGGTTAAGATTTCACCTTCCAGTGCAGAGGGTGCAGGTTCGATCCCTAGTCAGGGAGCTAAGATCTCACATGCCTCAGGGCCAAAAAAACAAAACGTAAGATCCCCTGTGGAAGGGAATGACTACCCACTCCAGTATTCTTGCCTGGAGAACTCTATGGACAGAGGAGCCTGATGGGCTATAGTCCATGGAGTCACAGAGTCCAACATGACTGAGCAACTAACCCTTCACTTCAAACAAACAGCAGAAGCAATACTGTAACAATTCAGTAAACTTTAAAAAAATGGTCCACATTCAAGAAATCTTTTTAAAAAGTAAGTTTACAAATAGATAGCTGAATATATAAATAAATTAATTGAAGGAAATTAAAAATTATAGGAGATTTTTAGGAAATAAAGGAGGGAAGAGAATGGTCAGGGATGTGCAGAGATTATTTTTCTGAAACATTTACAATGGAAATTTAGACCAAAACAGTCACCCTTGTGGCCTATCACTGAAAATCAATGTATTTCTAAGGCTGGAATGTCTCTTGAACTTTTATTTTTAGGAAACTGTACAGCTCTACTAGATGACATTAGCAAGTAAGGAGAATCATCTTTTCATCAACATTTGTTCTTACTAGATGACATTAGCAAGTAAGGAGAATCATCTTTTCATCAACATTTGTTCTTCACTTTGTGTGCACAGCACTTTTGTACCTTTGAATAAGAGGGAGTGGGAAACATCAAAGGCCAGAAGTCTTGTGTGTGTTCTTGAGGATGTCAGCAACTTGGGAATATTTAGGAAACAAGGTAATCTGTATCTTAGAATTGTATATTTACTTGGAAAAATATTAACAAAAGGGCTTGGGGTGAGGGAAGGTAGTATCCATAGAAGAAAAATATTAGAAAGTCATAAAGGTAATTTATTAGTGATAAACTTCACCCAGAGCAGATCCTTGACACCTTTCTTTCCACAAGAGGCAAAGTAGAAAGATGGAACAACAGATTTTGTGACTGGAGTTGTCCTCACTTTTTACATTAGTCAGAAATGAGGTTCGAGGATTGAGTGCCTTTTATAATCTCAATTAGATGTGAAAAACTCCCTCCTCTCTTCTAAAATGCTAATCCTACTTGGGAAACTCTTCTGCAGTTTTCACTTTTTCACTAGTCGCAGGAAGCTGGCTCCACAGGAAGAATTTGAGAATCTGGTGATCCCTGGGGTTAGATATTTTAGACAAACAACTCCTTGGAGGGAGTTCTGGCCTAGAGTCTCTTGTGGTAAATGTAGGAGAGAACTGGGGAGGGTTCTTAGAAATGAAGTTGATAAAAAAAAATATATATATTAGAACTAGTAGGCTAATTCTAACTTCCCCTTGGATTTTTAAAGCTTCTACATAATTTGTCAAATTGTTTTCTAAGCTTTTATAGAAGTCTTGTTTTAAATATTTGTACAAAGAGCCAATAATAAATTTTCCAAAACTCACCTGTGTTGTCAAAATTTGTGTCATTTGTGAAAAACAAAGGCTATAATTGTGGATCTTTTAAAATCATAATAAAATATGGTGCACTATACATCAAAATTTTTTTAAAAAAATGATTAAAATAATCATTTAAAAAATGATTAGTATTAAAAATGTGGTTGAGTCCTTGAAGGCATATTTTTTTTGTATATGTGAATGCTCAAGTAGAAACAAACCACCCTTACTTAAAAAGAGACTTAAGATAAAGTAGCTAAATCTCAAATTTCCCTTTTTTGCTTCATTGTGTCAGTTAATCTTGCTCTGGGTTGTATTTATCTACTGTGAAGTCCACTGATGCATGCAAAACTGAGCAGAGTGCAATTTTCCCCAGTGGGTCTTCTTTCTTCGGGCATTTGTATCTGTGCTTCAGTGTGTGGGGTCAAATGAGGAAAGCTAGAAGGGCTAAGATGTCAGCTATTGTAAAGGTACTAAGATCCTTTCTTAGGAAGGGAATGGGACATCTGATCTTTTAAAAAATATATTTCTTATTTCCTGTGAAGCAATTGGAAGTATATACAGTAGTGATGTTTGTTAATATTGTAAACAGGATAGTCCATTAAGTCCTTTGCTATTTAAAGGATAATTCTGTAATTATTTGTAGTTAACTTAGGCTTTTCTATAAGAATATTAGAATTTTTATCTCTTGTGTTAACATCAATTATTTTAACTTATATTTAGTTAATTTGAACCTATGGCCTAGGTTAACTGCTAATTAAACTAGTTCATATTATTTACTTTAACCTAATGTCATAATATCAGAGAAGGCAGTGGCACCCCACTCCAGTACTCTTGCCTGGAAAATCCCATGGATGGAGGAGCCTGGCAGGCTGCGGTCCATGGGGTCGCTAAGAGTCAGACCATGACTGAGCGACTTAACTTTCACTTTTCACTTTCACCCATTGGAGAAGGAAGTGGCAACCCACTCCAGTGTTCTTGCCTGGAGAATCCCAGGGATGGGGGAGCCTGGTGGGCTACCATCTATGACGTTGCACAAAGTCGGACACGACTGAAGTGACTTAGCAGCAGCAATGTCATATATAGTGTTTTTAATTTTACATGTTATTGTATGTTATTGACATCACACTTGTACTGAAGTCAACCATTAGGAATCCCAACTCAAAGCAAGTTTACATGTAAGGTGTCTAGAAAGCTTTACTTTGTGAAGGAACATAATTAGAGAAGTTGTTAATGGCCACCAAGCTGTATGTAATGGATTAAATAATAGTTTGATTCAGGATCCACATGGTCCTGGTATTTGTAATGAGAAAAAAATGGAGATAATTTAGTGTCATAGGAAACCTGACTGAGGAAATTTGGGGGAAAGTCAAAATGATTCCTAAATTACCCAGCAAATTGTAAAGCCGTAGCTTTCTCAGCCTGCATACTCAAGGCAACACAACAAGGTAGCCTTGAAAGATAATGATTCTAAGGGTCAATAAAGCATGTGATAGAAAAGATTTAATTAACATTATCAATCAAGATTCAAAGAAACTTGAGACTTTGTGTTCATCTGATTGTTTAGATTTTATTTTGAAGAATTCTGTTATAAAACATTTTAAGAGTACCATAGTCAGGAGAAACAACCATGCTTTAGCCTTTGAAAGCCCTGGCAGAATAGAGTAACATCACAAATAGTGTGAAACTATAAGACTGAATTTTGGCTTGTGCTAACAGCCTCTCATCTGATGTGTATGACATTTTTGCTTTTAATACAGAATCTAAGCAAGTGCTTATACACTTGAGAAACTGGAGCCATCTTTCTATAGTGCCCATTACTTATTTACTCTTTGACTAGGCTCTTAGGAATTTGCTTGAAAGTTTGTTTATTTTTAATTGGGGAAAATGAGACTTTTGATTACAAGAAAGAAAAAAAATGCAAGCGTAGTAATGTAGTCAGCTACTTTCTTTCCAGTTCTACAAATTGTTTAATTTGAGAAGCCTAGTCTGTGTTTATAGGCTATTTGGGCTGGGCCAGATAGAATGAATGCATTGGCTGTTGAAAGCTAAAAATGGACCTGATTCATGTCAAAAAGTGAAAAAACTGAGATGTTTAATATTAGGGTACTTGGAAGCCTCGCCTTCAGAATATTAACATTTATTGAGTTGTTAAGTGAAAAGGAAAAAAAGTTGATTGTGATAAAAGGAGATTCAGATGGCAACATGTGGGGTACTAGGCTAAAAATTGTAGACAGAAATGTAGAGTTTCAGTGATTGAAAACACATTAATTTCCTGTCCCATATGCTGTATGTTTGGTGTTAGTCCCATCCGTAGGACATTAAGGTGAAGGCATATTTGAATATCTTCCCTTTTCTGGCTTGTTATGATCCTGTTCTCCTTTTTTTTTTTTTTTTTTTAAGATGGAGCTCACCTGTGGCAGAGCTGGCTGGGCCTGAATTGAGTTTACCTCTGGTTGGCTTCTTGGTGCAGTGTCTTGTTATGTCTCCCTGAACAGAGGCATGGAACAGCTGAATCCCAGGGAGTTTCAGGCCAAATTCTATTAAATCATATTACCCACAACTTTTCTTAGAGATTTGTTGCAGGCATAAAAAATAAATTTTGGATTCATTAGGGATAGTGGCACTTGCTTATCCTCCCTAAGACCTAAAGAGAGTAATTCAAACTGAGGCCCTTGGTATACTGGGACTGAGTGAAGACGACACAGAGAGACTTCATTAGCAGACCTTGATAAGATTTCATAGTTTGCCTGTATGGCATAGAGGAATTTTTAGGTTTGCTTTATGTATCTTGAAAAGATAAAACACTTTGTAAGTAGAAAGTGAAAGTATTAGTCGCTCAGTCTTATTGGACTCTTTGTTACCCCATGGACTGTAGCCCACCAGTCTCCTCTGTCCTTGGGATTTTCCAGGTAAGAATACTGGAGTGGGTTGCCATCCCCTTTTCCAGGGGATCTTCCCAACCCAACCCAGCAATCAAACCCAGGTCTCCTGTATTGCAGGCAGATTCTTTACTGTCTGAGCCGCCAGGGAAGTCCTTATAAGTGGGGAGAGGGCCAAAAGAGAGGGGTTACCAAAAGCAGCATAGGAACAAGAAGCTAACTCCTCTCCTTTTAGATAGCATTGAAAAAAACAAAAGAATTTAAAACCTTCCGGTTGATCACAGGAATATTTCTAGAGGGTATGGTTTATATTTATATTTTCTATAATGTGATTCAGAGGAAGGAATATCCTCTGCTCCTTCTTAAATCTTGGGAAGGTGGAATTGAGTGTTGCTCTGGGAATTTTTTAGTTCCGAAGCATGAGCCTGCTCACAGCTGAAGGTTCTAGCTCCCTCAGTTTGAGGAAACCCTATCTCTGGGACTATCTTCCATGCCAAACTGGCCCTATGACCTGATTCCACTTGAATTTCCAGGTGATCTGAATTTTTAGTGACCTGACACCAGAGTGCAAAGGAGCCAAGCCTCAAGTAGCTTTTTCAGGGATTGGCCCTGGGTTAGCTGTGCCTGAAGGTAGATCACTGTTTTGGCAGATTAATTGGAGGTGGGAAGTAATTCATTTGGAATGCCCTTAAGGAGCTCTCGCTAACTGAGTGATTGTGCCTGGCCAGGCTGCAACTTGATCTCAACAACTGTTCAGATTCAGAGGAGCCTCTGTAAAGCAGCTTTATTGTTCTTTTGGAAATGTATCAGTTGAGTTGCCATCCTTTCAGTAAGACCTAGGTGGCCTTGATTTTCTGTGGAAAACCAATGGGCAGGCAGTTCATTTTAGTAAAACTGGTTTGGTACAGCACAAATTCTGATTGTATCCCCATAAGAGTTTTAATATACCACATGTATATATTTTGTTGACTGCCTTCTATGTGTTAAACACTGTGCTTCTGAGTGTGGGAAATACCATGATGAAAAAGACAGCATTATGTGCAAAAGAACTATTCTGGACTCAGACTTTGTATTTAACAAGTTAATGATGCATATGGTGGGTCTGCCCTGGTGGCTCAAACAGTAAAGAATCTGCCTGCAATGCAGGAGACCTGGGTTCAATCCCTAGGTTGGGAAGATCCCCTGGAGAAGGGGATGGCAACCCACTCCAGTATTCTTGCCTGGAGCATCCCGTGGACATAGGAGCCTGGCACGCTACAGTCCATGGGGTCACAAAGAGTCGGACACAACTGAGCGACTTCTCACTTTTCACTTTCACTTGATACATATAAAATAGAATATTGTCTCGACATTAAGCTCAAGATCAAGCTGGGAGAACATAGTTCATTTGATTTAATTGGGAAAAGAAAATAAAAATTCAGATTAATTTACTTAAATATAATTTTCACTTTGAATTTTTTTTAAGTTTTTAGTTGTAAATTTCTCATTTTCATGACAAGAAGCTGTTATAGATCTTTCCACAACATTATCCTTTGTGCACTACCTTCAGGACCTGTTTTGAGAATACTCAGAACCTGGTGGACATTGGATTATATCGGGTGAAGGTATGACTAACAAAAATGACTCAAAGGAGCAAGTCTGTAGACAAATGCTTAGGAAAGACTGGTCTATTTTTGCCTAAATTTTAATTTTGTCTCAGTGCCTTATATTGTACCAGCAATTGATTTGGGTTACTAAGCATAATCTGTCAGAATGTTAATGTATTATTAAAACTTGGTCAAGTTGGATTGCTTAATTCCTATCAAACAATTCTAATTGAGAGAGGAGGGAATTCAGTCATTCTGGCGTGTGATATACTGTGGATGACAAATCACTGCAGAGATCTGTAGTGAAGAGTTGAGTACCCTGGACACAAGGAGAGCAGGGGGATGCTAGGGAGGAGCAGAGGATTATATAGTGAGATCTAAGAAGAAAAAGATACACCTGTTTCCCATGTACTCAGATAAGGAAGAAAATGCCATTTTTCTTATTTCCTGTTTAGTTTCCAGACTGTGATTTACATAGGACCTTACTATGTTGGATTCTGTTCTGTAGATGAGGATTAACAATGTCTCATTTAATCCTCAGGAAAAACATGTGAGATTGTTATGTTCATTTTACAGATAAGGAGACTGAGGCACAGTAAGTTTAAGTACCATTGATAGGAAGATGTTCGTTCCTCAACCTCAAAGCCTGTCCTTTTAAACCATCACACTTTACTTACCCTGGGTTCCACATAGACACATTTTCTCATATACAGATAAATTCCAGGTACTTAATATAGATAGTTTGTAAACAAGATTATGGGCCTTGGTAACCCATAAATTGTATATATATAAATATATCCCCCCCCGTAAATAATGTTGCATATTTTCCACATATGATTTTCTTCTAATAGTTCTTATTTTACATGATAAGAACTTACTCTACATGATATATAAAACTGTAAGATCTTGTCCTCTGAGAGATTATAGTTTAGTTTATTAATAGCAAACTATAGTTTAAAATATAAAATTTAAAATACAGTACTATTACTCAGCAGTGGCCACAGGACTGGAAAAGGTTAGTTTTCATCCAATCCCAAAGAAAGGCAATGCCAAAGAATGCTCAAACTGCCTCACAATTGCACTCATCTCACATGCTAGTAAAGTAATGCTCAAAATTCTCCAAGCCAGGCTTCAGCAATATGTGAACCGTGAACTTCCAGATGTTGTCAGGCTGGTTTTAGAAAAGGCAGAGGAACCAGAGATCAAATTGCCAACATCCACTGGATCATAGAAAAAGCAAGAGAGTTCCAGGAAAACATCGATTTCTGCTTTATTGACTATGCCAAAGCCTTTGATTGTGTGGATCACAATAAACTGCGGAAAATTCTGAAAGAGATGGGAATACCAGACCACTTGACCTGCCTCTCCTAACCTGTATGCAGGTCAGGAAGCAACAGTTCCAAATAGGAAAAGGAGTACATCAAGGCTGTATATTGTCACCCTGCTTATTTAACTTATATGCAGAGTACATCATGAGAAACACTGGGCTGGAAGAAGCACAAGCTGGAATCAAGACTGCCGGGAGAAATATCAATAACCTCAGATATGCAGATGACACCACCCTTATGGCAGAAAGTGAAGACAAACTAAAGAGCCTGTTGATGAAAGTGAAAGAGAAGAGTGAAAAAGTTGGCTTAAAGCTCAACATTCAGAAAACTAAGATCATGGCATCCGGTCCCATCACTTCATGCCAAATAGATGGGGAAACAGTGGCTCACTTTATTTTGGGGGGCTCCAAAATCACTGCAGATGGTGATTGCAGCCATGAAATCAAAAGACACTTACTCCTTGGAAGGAAAGTTATGACCAACCTAGATAGCATATTTAAAAGCAGAGCCATTACTTTGTCAACAAAGGTCCGTCTAGTCAAGGCTATGATTTTTCCAGTGGTCATGTATGGATGTGAGAGTTGGACTATAAGGAAAGCTCAGTGCCGAAGAATTGATGCTTTTGAAATGTGGTGTTGGAGAAGACTCTTGGACTGCAAGGAGATCCAACTAGTCCATCCGAAAGGAAATCAGTCCTGGGTGTTCATTGGAATGACTGATGTTGAAGCTGAAACTCCAATACTTTGGCTACCTGATGCGAAGACCTGACGCATATGAAAAGACCCTGATGTTGAGAAAGATTGAGGGCAGGAGGAGAAGGGGATGACAGAGGATGAAATGTTTAGTGGCATCACCGACTCAATGGATATGGGTTTGGGTGGACTCCGGGAGTTGGTGATGGACAGGGAGGCCTGGCGTGTTGCGGTTCATGGGGTCACAAAGAGTCAGACACGACTGAGCGACTGAACTAAACTGAATTACTATCCTCATTTTATTTTTACTGCAGCTTTATTTTACTTTTTCCTACATAATTTCATGGTGGGGAGGCACATTTTATATTTTGTTCAGTTGTAATAGAGTAACTGAGAAGTCTGGGGACAGAACGATAAAGGGATTTATTAATAACTTTTATTGACTCCTTTTTCTGAGTGTGAGTTGATTTGAGTATTTAAGTTTCCAAATTTCAAAGTTTCCACTGGCCAGAGAATGTGTTATCATTTTTTGGCCTGAGTATCAGACTGCTAAATATGTAAGTTTATTCTTTTAATGACGTTTTATTTATGAGGAAAAACAGAACAAGTAGAAAAACATGCTTTATGTTGAAATTCAACTTCCAGCTTCCCAAAAACCCAATAAAATATGAGACAGGCAAAAAAAAAAAAAAGCATACTAATTTCTTCTTTATAGTAAAAATCGTGTCTATAATTAGATATTAATGACTTTGATAGAAAAAGACCTCTTACTTTAGTATAATTTTAAAATCTGCTTTGAATGAACAAAACTACTTCATTATGTAGATAAGAGCTACTTTCCTGCAGCAAGTCTGATGTTAGACTACATCGGTTCAATTTCTGACTCTGGTTTTTTTTTTAGTCTTTATTTATAAATGGAGGAATTGGTTTGAGAATTAAAGGGTGATACTCAGTGCAAAGAGCTTAATATAGTACCTGGTACATTGCTAATATTTAGTAAACATTCTCTGTTATTGATAAATTAAAATTTGTAATAACATTTCCCAAGTTTGGATAATGTCACTTTATTTCCATTTGGATCCTATAACTCTTAATATGAGAACTGTTGTTAAAATAGTTGTATAATTTCAAAAGCAGTTTTATGGATCACAAAAGAGTTAGGAAAGTTTAGAGGTACTTAAAAAAAATTGTTTTATTTTGTGAAAAGATCATGTTCAACTACGTAACCTGTCCACTGAAAAATAGCAGGGAGGCATATTAAATAAAGTTTTGTTGTTGATCATTTTTATTGAATCATTTTTGTCTATCTTTGTTCTATCAATTCTTTTAATGCAGCAGGGTTATCTTTTATTCAGTACTGTGATCAATTTAATTGGCTCTGCAGTATTTAGGATGAGGCTGCCAGGCCAGGATGTATTTGGCAGTGTGAGGAAGGCTAGCTTCAATGTTGATTATGATTCCGCCTCATCTCCATTGTGTTATTTCTAAGTACAGATGCAACTTGGTCCCCTGGCAGTGATATACAGTAAACGTCAATATCAACCTTTGTAAATGTTAAAATAAAAGAGCTAACTGAAGGGCAGCGATTCCTTAGAAAAGAATTTTGTCTGAGTAAATTAACTCTTACTCCTGTTGCTGCTGCTGCTAAGTCAGGTCAGTCGCGTCCAACTCTGTGTGACCCCATAGACGGCAGCCCACCAGGCTCCCTGTTAACCCATGTTAAAAAAATCACTGCCTCTTGAGTCTTTGAGTATGATTGAACTGGAAAGTCAATCATATTGAGTTGAAAAAGATGAACGGCCTCTCTTCCCTTTAGTGGGAGCTTTTGAATTTGGGATATGTGCTATTCTTTTGAAATATCTTTTTTTTTTTTTCAATTGTACTTTGACATCTAGCCAATTGATCAGCTTTAGACTGATATTTACCTTAATTTACAGAGCAGTTGTCAGAAACATTCTGAACTTCATATCTATGGAGAAATTCTTTAATTTTAGATATTTCAGTGAGTAGTTGTATTGTTCATGTGTGTGTTACTTTCTCAGACCCACCTGTCCGGATCAAATCACTAGTCATTCTACCTCAACAGCCTTGTGAGGCAGATAGCCAAGCAGCCAATGTATTTTCAGATGTTTGTTTTCTATTTTCTTTCCAGTTTTTCTTCTCTTGCCTAACTAGTGCAGAATCATCCTGTTTTTTAAGTTGTTATCATTCTTAAAATTCATTTTAAATGCTTCTTTAGCCAAAACTGGAACTTGCATATCTGTGTATTTACATAATAGATACCTGAAAATATTTTGTACTTTCCATAAGATACACTTAAAAGAAACTCTTCAGGTTTTGAAAGCTAGCAATTTTTTCCTTTCTTTACTTTTTTTTTAAAACTAGGTTTGATTGTATTACCTACCCACCACTTTCCCAAAATAACTCATGTTTATTCTGTCTTGTGATGGGTTAATCATGAATTTGCAGTCAATGAGGAACTATTTATTTCATGTGTAACTTCACAGAATTTTTTTAGTATCTTCTGCATGCGGGACTCTATACTATGTTATTTTTGGGACAACTTTTTCAAAAAATTGTAAACCAGCTAGCATAATTTGTTACTTATTTGTGTTATTTGGACACAAAATCAAGAGCTAGACTATCTTTTCTTCCTCCCACTTTATCCAGCAGCCCTCACTCCATATGGACACTTTATTCTTTTGATTTTGAAATATTGTAACTCATAAAGAAATGGGCAGTATGATTATAATATCATTGATTTAGCATCATATTAATAAATATTATGTGTTCCTTTGGCAGTAATAAATTGGAATTAATCTCTTCCTCTTTTTTTCATAGTGCTTTGTATCTCTTGTAGAATAAAGTCAGTTGTTTACATTACTACATTGGACATTTTTTGACCACCGGTTTCTGTTTCAGGTCGTCAGTGAAATCCGGGGCATTCGCATATCTCTTCTTTATTTCCAATCACCTCTTCCCTTGAGTCTTAGGTCCTAACACTGTTTACTTGCTTATAGTTACCTGCTTAGTTCAGACAGTTTCATGTTTGCATGCTTTTTCTCACACTCCTTCTTTTAACTAAAATGCACTCCACACCTCTCTTTTTTTTTTTTTAAATTATGAAAGTATGGTAACACGTTTATAGGAGACTTGGAATATACACAACAAAGTTGTGTATAGTTCTACTATATATTATTTTATAAGCAGATAAATTAAGTATTTTAGTTGGAGTTTCAATATCAAACTCTCAGAAATTGATAGTATGAATATACAGAGAAGTAGAAGGATATAGTAGACCTGAAAAGCACTGTGAACCAATTCAACATAATTAAGATTTATACAGTTTTTACACAACAGTAGCATACAAATTCTATTCAAGTTCCCATAGACGGTAAGCTAGGAGATTCTGGAACATATCCAGGGATATAAAACAAGGTGCAAAAATTTCATGATCTTGAGGTATTGAAATCATAGAGTCTGTTCTCTTATCACTGTGTAATTATGTTAGAAATCAATATCAAAAGATACTTAAAAATAACCCTTTTTTCAAGTGCAGTGTGACATTTACCAGGAGAGATCTTTGACTTAGCCATCAAAAGCCTCAATAAAGTTACACTGAAAAGAAAACACAGAGGTTGATTTCAGAGAAGAAAGCATTTAAATGAGAAATTAATACTAAAGATACTTTAAACAAAATCCCATATATTTGGAAATCAAATGTCCACTTTTAAATGATGGGTGTGTCTAAGAAGTTATAACAAGGAAAGTTAGATAATATTTCTTATAAAAATGAGCAGAGAATTTACCAGAATTTGTTGCATGCAACTGAACCTGTTCAATGCAGTAAAATACAATGTGAAACTTTGATTAAGGTATGAGAACAAATAATGGACACTAGCATAAAATTCTGTGAAACTTGAACAAAATATGTACTTTAGTTAATAATACTGCATTGCTTGTTAATTTCCTGTTGTTGTTTTTTTAAACAGCATAGTATTTCTTTATAGTTTCAGAATTGGATTAGAAGTTTCAAGCCTCATTCAAAAATTTTTTAAGATCACTAAGATAATAAATTTTCTAGACTTTTAGCAGTAATACTAAATGCCAAAATACATGGAACTATATATCAAAGTTCTGAGCAAATATAAATTAGATATCTAGCATTCTATTAATACTAAGTCAAACAAGGGGAATCAAAATGTCATAAATGTTTTTAGCTAGGCAGAAATTCATAAATTTTCTAAAATATATATTTTATTGTACATTATATATGTATACAAAAACTTTTCTACTACACTTAATAAATGCTTGAGAAAGATAAACAACAAAAAAGAGAGAAATTGAAAATCATAAAGTAAATGAAATGGGATCACTGAAATGAAGTAGAGAAAGTGAAACAAGTTCGATAAAAGTGAAAGATCATATGTTCTAGTTTTTCTCATGGGGGCTCATGAGAAACACATCTGAAACTTTGGAGAAGAATAGCAATACCTGGGCATTTGTATTTTTCAAAAAATTCCAAGATAATTCTGTTACGCCTTTGGATTTTAAGAAGTGATTACAAGTTTTTCTCTTAAATGGTAGTTTTAGTGATACAGAATTCTATTATTTTCTCTAGCCCAATCATGATAAAATGGTATTAAGTGAATAATAGTTACATAATCACAATAGTAAAAGATGTTTATCAGTTTTAATTACAATAGCCAGGCAAAAAATAAAAATTACAATTGCAAGCCATAATGGAAACATGAATAACCTAACAATATGAAATAATTACATATAATTTGGTGGGTTAAGTACAGTGATGTGGTAAGTAGAAGTGCATACATACACTTGTTCTCATAATTCTACCACTTCATTTCAGAACTTGCCGAGTTTCTATCCTTTGTCAGTTACTGTGTTAGTTTCTTGGATATTCATTGATACAGGAAGCCGTCATGGCCCTGGCCTCCTGGAATTCTCAGCGCCTGTTTTAGTCTCTCTCAGAAGTCTCGCCTGAACTCCCAGCGTGAGCCCGGTGTGCCTGCGCTCTGCGCTTGGCGTCCTGTGAGGCGACACTGGACCTCACCCCTTGTGTGCGCGCACTTTATGTTTCTTTCTAGTTGGACATTTAAAAAAATTTCTATTGTACTATAGTTGATTTGCAATGTTATGTTAGGTTCAGATGCACAGAAAAGTGAATCAACTACATACACATATACATCCACTCTTCTTTTAGATTCTTTCCCCACATAGGCCACCACAGAGCACTAACTAGAGCTCCCTGTGTGTGCACTTGCTTTAGATGGACGTTTCTTGAGGGTAGGATATCTTGTTTCATTCCCCGCGCCGCCCTGTGCTCTTTTCAACACCTGATAGATAATAGCAGATGCTCTGTATTTGTTTGTTGAGTTACTTTTAAACTGTAGTTAAAATGATTCCTGCCTATTGGTGAATTCTCATGACTTGTAATTGTGTATGTTTTGACTTGTTATGATTGCACGCATATCCATCTTTCCCACTAAATTCCCAGCTTCTTAAAGAATATAATGCTGTCAGATTTAAATTGGTAGGCCCCACCATAACTTAATTCCTACTCATGGCAGCTGTGAGTGACCCTTTTCTTACGAATGTGTTTGCTAAATGATGACTCCTATGTGAGCTACCTGAGTGAGATGTCAGGGTAGTGCCCAGACAAACAGGTAGTTTCTTTAATGAGAGACTGAAAGAGCTTATTTGTTCAGAGGACACAAGATGCCTGATAGCTCTGCTCTGCAAATGAACTGATACCGAAAAATAATCTGGAACAGGAATTTTTATGAAGGACAGTTTTGAAACTGGAAGAAGTGGCATACTTTAATGCATGGTCTAGAGCTGAAATGATGTTCAGAGAATGTATAAATGATGATCCACTCATGAGGTTACTTGAAATGAAGCTTAACTTCATTGATGGGTAAGCCAGACTTTGCCGCTACTTACAGAACACATTTCTGGTAATTGTAGTCACTATGAATTCATTTTATTCTGAAATTAGAGCATTTCCAAAAACCTTACCAAATTCATTTGAAAAATGTTTTTCTTTAAAAGGGAAATGTTCATGGATACAACTCCTCTGTTCCTGGAATGATTTGTGAGGGATTCTGTGAAATTTTGTGAAATTGTTGATAACTAATTTGGTTGTCATCAGTATATTTGCATTATGATGAATGCAGTATGTCCATGTGTGAAATCAGAATAAAATAGTTTTATTCATATATTCTTAATTTGTTAACATTTTTTGTCTTCTGTATGTTATTCATTCTAAGATGTTTTCATTTTTTGTACTTATCTTCCTGTCTCCTTCTGCCGAAAACTATTCATGCTTCAATTTTATTTTTAGTCACTCAGTTGGTCCAACTCTTTGAAACCCTACGGACTGTAGCCCACCAGGCTCCTCTGACCATGAAATTCTCCAGGCAAGAATGCTGAAGTGGGTAGCCATTCCCTTCTGTATCCGCCTGCAAGGCAAGAGTCAAATGTCACTTCCTTTAAAAAGCCTTTACTTGATTTTTCTCTCATTTTTATCTTTTCCATGGCATCTTCAAGAAAATGTGAAATTTCCATTTAGTTTCAAGTCCCCTTCATCAGACTTCAAGCCATTTTAGTAGAGGGATTCCTTTTGATTTTTCTGAAACACCATCACAGAGCTTTTATTACACTTTTGTCAAAACCAAGGCGGGGGGAAAAGTCTGTACTTCTCATAATGATAGTTATATAACAACTACAATTTGTTCATTGCATACCTCTGGGCCAGACATTATGAGAAGTGTTTATATTAATAATTTCGTTTGTTACAGCAGCGTTGTTTCATGGGTAAAAAACAAACTTGGAAGTCAACCAGCAAACCTGCCTCAGCAACTAAGAGGAAATGAATTGAGAAGTAGAATTCAGCTGTCTCTGACGCCAGAGTCTGTACTCTTAAAATGTAATGTTATACTGCTGCTAGAATTTCTCAGCTTCAGATAGAACCACCCAAAGAACCTATCAGTTCACCTTATCATTTTCTTTCCATTTCATTTTCATTAGGGTCATTGAAATGTATCATTTAAATAAAATTAAATTTGAAGTGCAGTTTTCAGAAAATGTATAGTCAGTAAACCCCCTTATAAATTAAACCTTGTAAAACCAAGGCTTAAAATTTGAATGTGTGTTCATTAGCTGTAGGGGGAAAAAAAAACACTAGGGATTTTAGAGAGATTTATTCTGTCTACTAATGGGTTTTTTGGGAAGAATTTCTAGGTGAAGAACAGCAATAGTTACGTTATATTGTTGTGTAAATCAAGCAGGACAGACTTACTAAAAATTACTGTTTTAAATGATTTAATGGAAAGAAAAATTATTGTGGAGGTGAGGTTGAATGGATGAGAAAATGAAGCACAAGCTAAATACTAAAATAATGACTAATATTAAAACAAAAAACGATTCACATTTATAATATGAAAGATGAAACTCATTGCTAAAACCTGCATTTCTGTGCATTTTTTTCTGTTAAATTTAAACTTATTTCTTTGCTACTTTGATTTACATTGCTTTGGCTATATAAATGAAGTGGTTGAATATGAATGAAAGGACTTCTTAAGTGAATGAAAGCCAGAGGCTTTTGTAGTAAAGTATACAGTTATCATGTTATTATTCAGTCACTGAGTCATGTCCTATTCTTTGTGACCCCAGGGACTGTAGCATGCCAGGCTTCCTTGTCCTTCACCATCTCCCAGAGTTTGCTCATACTCTTGTCCTTTGAGTCGGTGGTGCTGTCCACCTGCCTCATCGTGTGTCACCCCTTCTCCTGCCCTCAATCTTTCCCAGCATGAGGGTCTTTTCCACTGAGTCACCTTTTTGCATCAGGTGGCCAAAGTATTGGAGCTTCAGCTTCAGCATCAGTCCTTCCAGTGAATATTCAGGGTTGATTTCGTTTAGGATTGACTGGTTTCATCTCCTTGCTGTCCAAGGGACTCTCAAGAGTCTTCTCCAGCATCACAGTTCGAAAGCATCAGTTCTTCAACACTCAGCCTTCCTTATAGTTCAAGTCTCACACCCGTATGTGACTACTAAAAAAAACCCATAGCTTTGACTATACGGACCTTTGTAGGCAAAGTGATGTCTCTGCTTTTTAATACACTGTCTAGGTTTGTCATAGCTTTTCTTCCAAGGAGTGTCTTTTAGTTAGCATAATTTTTAATAATGAACTTTACTTTGAAACTGAAACCACTGCTAGAGACTGCTAAAAAGATTTTTTTTAATTTCCTGAAATTAATTATTTGGGATATTGTTACAGAGTTAAATAACTTTGAATCCCAAGTTGAGATTCCTTTTCAGTCCTTTTAAAATTTTTTTCATTTCTTCTGATTAGGTAGACAATCTCTTATTTGCTACTAACATTTCTACCGATTCTCTAACTCTTGAGTTCGCCTTTTAAAGGAAGAGAATTGGTGTTTGGTGGTTTGGGTTTTTTTTGGGGACCGGCGGGTATGTACCCAGGAGTGGAATTGCTGGGTCATGTGGTAGTTTTATTTTTAGTTTTTTGAGAAACCTTCATACTGTTTCTGCAGTGGCTGTAACCAGTTTACATTCCCACCAACAATGTATGTAAGTTCGGTTTTTTTCACATCCTCACCAACATATTTTGTATGCTTTTTGATGAAGTATCAGGTCACCTTTTGACATGTGTGAAGTGATACCTCATTGTGATTTTTATTTGTTTCCCTAATGATATTGAGCCATCTTTTCATGGGCCTGTTGTCTATCTACATATCCTCTTTGGGAAAATGTCTCTTCAGTTCTTCTGTCCATTTTGAAATCAGGTTGTTTGGTTTTTCTTTGTTGTTACTTATATGAGCTGTTTATGTATCTTGGATATTAACCTGTTATTTATCTTATCATTTGCAAATATTTTCTCCCATTCAGTAGGTTGTCTTTATGTTCATAGCAGGGTTATTTACAGTTACAGATACAGAAGCAATTTCTGTATCCGTCAACAGATGAAAGGATAAAGAAGCTATGATATGTGTGTGTGTGTATGTATATATATATAGATATGTATATGTATAACCTCAGATATGCAGATGACACCACCCTTATGGCAGAAAGTGAAGACGAACTAAAGAGCCTCTTGATGCAAGTGAAAGAGAAGAGTGAAAAAGTTGGCTTAAAGCTCAGCATTCAGAAAACAAAGATCATGGCATCCGGTCCCATCACTTTTTGGCTAACAGATGGGGTAACAGTGGAAACAGGCTGACTTTATTTTTCTGGGTTCCAGAATCACTGCAGATGGTGATTGTAACCATGAAATTAAAAGACACTTACTCCTTGGAAGGAAAGTTTTGACCAACCTAGACAGCATATTAAAAAGCAGAGACATTACTTTGTCAACAAGATCTGTCTAGTCAAGGCTATGGTTTTTCCAGTAGTCATGTATGGATGTGAGAGTTGAACTATAAAGAAAGCTGAGTGCCAAAGAATTGATGGACTCCGAGAGTTGGTGATGGACAGGAAGGCCTGGTGTGCTGCGGTTCATGGGGTCTCAAAGAGTCGGACACAACTCAGCGACTGAACTGATATGTATATATCTCACGGGAATACTAATCAGCCATAAAAAAGAATAGCATACTTGGATGGACTTGGAGGATATTATGTCAGTTGAAATAAGTCAGAGAAAGATAAATACTGTATGATATAACTTATGTGTGGAATCTAAAAACTTCTTTGTTCAGGCAGGTTTGCTAGATAGACTTCTCAAGTTTGTTCCTTTACTCATAAAATAGCACTGCTGTAAGTAATGAATGAAAGGATCAATGTAAACACTTTTTATAACATCTGGCCCATAGGTGTGTACTGAACAAATTATAATGACCATAACAAAAAAGAAATAGAGTCACAATAGAGAACAGACTAGTGGTTACCAATGGGGAAGAGAAATGGGGAGGGACATTATAAAATAGGGGGTTGGGGGACAAACTATTGTGTATGAGAAACTTCGAGGATATATTATATTACAGAGAATGTGGCCAATGCTTTATAATAACTATAAATGGAGTATGAGCTTTAAAAATTGTGAATCACTATAGAAATTTTTGGTTCACTTAGGTTTTGGGCTCTCTTCACAGGGCTTCCCACACTGATGTAAACAAAGTAGGGAACTCCTACCAAGTTTGAGAAGTATTTGTGAAATGCTGATTGAATGAATGTGAGAATAGACTAATCAGTAATAAAATAGTTCTGTGGTCACCCCCAGTGAAGGTATAAGAATAAATACAGAGGACTCTTCCTGGAGGTGCCCCATAGGGGGAGGTCTCCCTGTCTATTCTTCACTGTCACCAAAGGTGATAAATGAATAGGCTTATAAGAATGTGCCTGTTGTATTGTTTTGATCACTATTGCCATTACTCAGAAGGGCCATCTGAAACACCAATTTTTGTTTGTTTAGAGATTTAAAAAATAAGTACTTTCCTGAATATTAGAATATCTAATTCTGATAAATTGATTTGAACAAAGTATTATTTTTTAGAAAGGAAGTGATGTTCATGGCTATAGCTTCATTGTTCATGAGATGATTGCTGATAGACTTCAGAGGGATTCTTTACAGTTGTGTATAACTAATTAGGTTGTCTGCAGTAGATTGTCATTATATTTAGTTTAGCTTCAGATGTAGGCCAGTAAACAAGTCCTTTTTCTTTCAAACTAATGATAGATATGTATAATCTAATTTTCTTGACTGTAACTGTATACTGGTAAACATGTATTTTTGCTCCTTCTGTGCTAGTCAGATGACAAGATTTGAGTAGCTTCATTAAGCTATCAGGTTAAAATCAAAATCATATTTAACTTCTATGGTTTCTGCATTTGACAAAAAGGAGGTCATGTTTCATTAAGAACCTTCAGTGTGTCTGAGACATCATGCAGAGTGCTTTAACTTATTAGTTCATTTAATATTCATAAGCCCTTGGAAGTGCTTTTGTTGTTATTTTTAAATCTTTGATACTCAGTGTGTTTAATAACAGCTTTGTTGAGATAGTATCCAGATACTATAAAATTCACTCTTTTAAAGTATACAGTTTAATGTTTTTTAGTGTATTCCTAGAGTTGTACAGCCATCACCACTAATTTAGAGCATTTTTATCACTCCTTGAACAAACCCAGTACCTGTTAGAAGTCAGTTCTCATTCTCCCCTCAACCTGCCCCCTAGCAACCACTCATCTACTTTCTGTCAGTATGGATTTGTCCATTGTGGACATTGTATATAAATAGAATCATCCAATATGTGGTCTTTGGACTTTTTTTTCAATTAGTATATTTTCAAGATTCATCTATGTTTAGCATGTGTCAGTATTTCATCTCTTTTTGTGCTGAATAATATTCCATTGGATGGATGTACCACATTTATTTATCCATTCATCAATTGATAGTTGAATTGTTTCTACTCTTGCTACTGTGAATAATATTGCTGTGAACATTGGTATACAGGTTTTTGTATGGACGTGTTTTCAGTTTTCTTAAGTTTATACGTAAGGGTAGAATTGCTGAGTGATACAGCTCTATGTTTAACCATTTGGTGAACTGCCAGACTATTTTCTGAAGTGACTCTGCACCATTTTACAATCTGACTAGCAATTTATGAGAATTTCAATTTCTTCACATCCTTGCCAACATTAATCTGTCCTTTTTACTTTATAGCCACCCTTGTGGGTGAGAAAACCTCACTGAGGTTTTGATTTTCATTTCTCTAATGACTCATAATATTAAGCATCATTTCTTGTGCTTCTTGGCTGCTTGTATATCTTCTTTGGAGAAATGTGTTTCAGATTCCATAGTTTAATCTCTGAAATGGAGGTAGTAGTTCTGGCCTTGCTCTGTCCTTAAGGATGATGTAATGGAAGGATGTATCTAATGTCCATCACAGGGTTTGATCCTTAAAAGACATTTATTAAATGTTCATTTCTTCTTTCCCATTTTATCTCCAATTCCACAGATGAAGAAACTGGGGCTTAGAGAAGGGGGGAGAGAGGGAAAGAGAGCAAGCATGTGACTGATCGAGCCACAAGATCAAGTAATCCTCCAGAGTTCATTTGATACTTACTTGGCAAATGCTAGTTTCAAATCTAACATTGAGTCCTAGTAGATTCATGTATTCCTTGCAAGAGTTTCTCCTTTTTGCCTTTGCTGAAATACCTCCTGGACTATGAAATGGCTACTATGAGTCAGCAAACTTAGTTACATGATATTGTACTTTACATCTTTGCTATAAAAACAAATGTAGTTGATTTTTAAACTTTTCAAGGAATTTAATTGACTGCTCAATTAAGTTCTTTGGATCAGTAAATACAAGATAATAGAAGTCAAGTAAATACAAGACTCATACACTTTCGCCTCTCTAGTATAAAATGTCTCTAGTAGATGAAAGGCTCAATTTTGCAAGAATGTGGATGTGTGACCACCAAATGATATTTCAACTAAAACAGTTGAGGAGCTCTGGTTTCCAGATGATGTGCTGTGCTGCGCTCAGTCGTGTCTGACTGTTTGCGACCCCATGGACTCTGGCCTGCCAGGCTGTCAGTGGAATTTTCCAGGCAAGAATGCTGGAGCAGGTTGCCATTTACTATTCCAAGGAAACTTCCTGACCCGGGGAGCAAACCTTTGTCTCTTGTGTCTCCTGCACTGGCAGGAGGACTCTTTACCACTGTGCTGCCTGGGAAGCCATTCTGGATGATGGTGCTACCTTAAAGCTAGCTTGTTTTTAAATGTAGTTTACAGTAAGCAGGACAGCTGACATTTTATTGACCATTTTGGTTTTTTGTGGACTCTAGAGAAACATCAATCAGTTGTATGCAAAAGACGATCTTTTTTTTTAATTTTTTTAAAAATTTTGCACAAATCTAGAGAAAGGGGAGAAATATTTCTAGACAGAAGCATAAACCTTTACTCTTTGGGGTAGATTTTCTTGATTCAGGTTCTCTAGGATGTATTATTAGGGGGCCAGTTGAGAAATACATTGATCAGTATCTGCAGTTGATGGTTATCATAAGGGAACCTTCCATTTTCTTATGAATTATTATCTTTTAAACAAACAGAATTTAGATCACTACTGTTTATGAATTAAGACTAGACCATTAAAGAGATTAACTTTTTCCTGATATTGATATTTTCTGGTTGGTTTTTTTTATTATTAGTTATTAAGTAGTAGCAGAAAAACAGACTGCTCTGTTAAGCTTGTTGCTGATAAGCATTACATGCATTAACTCATTAAATTTTCACAACAACCTCTAAGGTGTAGGTATTGCCTCTGTATTATTAGTCGTCTTTTTCAAATCAAGAAATTGAGGTTTAGCGAGTTTAGGTAATTCATCCAAAAGTCACAAAATTAATAAGTCATGGAACTGGCATTTAAACCAAATACTGTCTGATTCCAAAACTGCTCTCTGAACCTTTTTCTTTAATGCCTTTAAATATAGCTTTGTATTCATAGTAGTTGGTGAAAGTGCAGCTTGCTACTTTGATTTTCAAAGCATTTTTAGGAATGTTTTTAGTAATATGTTTACTGAGTTAGGAGGAAAGGTTCAAACATAGGTGCTTTCATTTAGGATTGAACTTTGGAATCAAGAAGGAGAGAAAATGTGTTTTCTTGGCCACCCAAGGTATGTCTGGTGGCAGCAACTTTGAATGCTATTCAGTCCCTCCTCATTTGCTGAGATGTCACCACTCTTACCTTTGTGGGTTTTTTCCTATATATCATGATCATCAAAATAACAGTTTTGACATTGTTACTCTGTTAGGGAACAAGATAACTTCAACTCAAATGTTGATTATTTTTACTCATACTTCTATAAGCCAAAGGAATAATTGTCTTTTGTATTTTCATAAGAGTGACTTCACATCATCCATTTAAAATGACTACTTGTTCATTTAAACAATAAGCATGTTTTATTGGGCTTATCTGCTAGATTTTGGGAACTAGGACACCTGATCTCTGTTCACCCTTTCCTGGTACTCTGAAAACTACTAGGTAGAGACTTTGTCAGGCCACAAAGGGAGTCATAAATTAGGAGAAACTTCAAGGTCCTCTGTAATCTAGCCAATCTTCAAATTAGTAAATGGAAGTAACTGGCGTTATCTGACCTGATGTAGACTACACAACTAATTAGTAAGAATTTGAACTCGAATTCTAGTCTCTGACTTGAATCTTGTGTCTTGTTCTAGTCTAAGATATCTTCATTTAGAAAGAAGTCAGACTTGCTTTCTAAAGTGAATTGTATGTGATAAGCTATCAGTGAGATTATCTTGCCAGTTACCTCTGTGGAGTAATAATTCCTTTGACTAATCACGAGATTTATTTCCCAAAGGAACTGACCTCTGTTCTAGTAAGTGTGTTTTTGTAAAATGTGTATTCATTCTTTTAGACTGTAGAAGATATAATCACTTTTAGCCTCATGTGGGCAAAGCATGATACTCATGTTTGTAAGTAAGTAAACACCCATGTATCCAGAATCCAAGTATGAAATGTAGTCTTTTGTATGTTTTTTTATGAGAGACAAAATGATAATATTAGCATCAAAAATTAATTACCCAAACCAACTTTTAGTGTTATCAGAGGTCAGTTTAGACTCTCTGAGTTGCCTTGCACTGGTTTCCCTGTGAACCCTGGCTCTAGTGATTGATGTTCCTAATGGGATGTAAGGATCTATAAGGTCCCCAGCTGCCCAGTGAATTATCAAATAAAGCTGCTTTTTAAAAACAGATTTACACCCAGTCTTGTTCGAATAAGGATTTGAGTTGACTGGTTTCCTTTTTATAACAAAACCTATTTTTCCTTTTTTTTTTTTTTAATTAGATCCTGTCTGCATGGTATGTGGTTAATCAGTTATGCACAATACTCAGTTTTCAAGGATATCCTAGCCTACAACCTCTGAAAAATGAGCCAACAGGAGCTCTGTGAATGCTACCTAACAGAGCATGGCACTGTGCCTTGGTGGCATTCTAGCAGTGTTTGCTGGAAATTGTTCTATTTATCTTCTCCTATAATTATGCACTGTACAGAGACACCCCTCAAGCCCTGGGAAAACGTGAGGAAAATAAAGCCAATGAAATATATGTAAGTTTTATTCATGGTCACCTAATTTTTATTTGCATTTGAGTTTTAGTTAGGTTAGTTTAGAAAGATGGAGTGCCTTTTTATCCTTCATACAAGATTAGCAACTTCCCTTTTTATTTTCATTCTCCTTTATCTCTTCAGGCTTACTATTGTTTAACAGTTGCTTTGTGTAAGATAGGAGACTTACATGCCAACTTTGATGTGAGAGAATGGATCATGTTGCCATTGATCTGTCTGAACAGATCAGCCATCTTCTAATAGGAAGAAGTTTCTAGCTTCAGGTTGTTTCAGCCCTGCATGCCTTGCCTAGCCTGCCGTGTAAAGTCAGTTGCTTCACTCCAAACAGCACTGTATTAATATGCACAACATGACCATTTTCAGTAGAAGGTTATTAGAATGCTAGTTTGTATCCTCTAGTGAATGAAATGATGTGTGATTATGAAGTCATCAGGCATGGACCAGTAAGACTCCAGAGAGCCTGCCCCCTCTGAGGTCCTCGGGGGGCCATTGATTGGTGGCCATGTGTTTGTGCCCGATAGACTGTGAAATGGTGTGTTGCTACACGGCTGTGTTGCACCTGCGCCCCACCGAGGTGATTGATTGGTTTGGTCATGTGGAATGTTCCCATCTGGTCTGCAGTAATGTGGTTTTTTTTTTTTTTCATCTGTGAAGAGCAAGTGCTGGCTGGATAGTTACAGCAAACAGTTTCAGAGGCTAAATAATCCTTTTCCTCTAAGAACAAATTGGGATTTGAAGGAGTATGTTTTTGCTTGCCTTGTTTTTATGAAGGTAGTCATTCTCTGTCAGGTTCCTACCACTTCTCTCTAGGATGTTATACTCCTTTTTCTTTGACCTGTTTTCACCTCTACCCTTCATACTAGATTTAAGTGTACTTTGTATATTTCTAATTTGTGCAAATCTAAAACAAAATCTGCTCTTTTTTGCTGTTTGTTATTTTGACATGCCACTTGAGGTAGTTTGCAGTTTTTAAAAAGATGGTTTCTATGATCATAATTGGATTATCAAAGTACTGATGTATTTTTAAGCCTTCATTTAACCTCACAAAAGTAGTGGTTTATTTATTGAAAACTACTGATGTTGCAGTTTAAATGTCAAGAAATTATTTATTACGTTCTTTTTAAAAAAGATTCTATGGTTATATTGGGCGGTCTTGTTTGATATTTCTTAATCTTAGTCCTTTTTCATAATTGATCTATTCATTCCACCTAATGACTAATTACATATCAGAGCACATCATCAGCCACATTCATCATAGTAGAATGTAATAATCAATGACATTTCAACAAAGGAAAAAATAAATATGCAAATAAGGCCTCATTAACATTTGCATGAGTTGTTTGAATAATCACGTTGCTGACAAGGCTGTAATTAACAGAAATTGATGCTGAGTTCAGTATTTGATAGTGTGTTTTCTCAGCGTTTTATTGTTGTCACTGCGGGGGCTGAAATGAAGTTCTGCTCTACTTATACCTTGACTGGAGTTTGATGTGCTGGGCTATGCCAGGTACTAAAGGCTTCTGGGAGCCCTTGATTCATCTGTGACCTACACTTAATGCATATAAAGACACTTTATTTAAATTGCCTTATTTTTTTAATGAGGCACTGTTAGATTTTAGCAATTATGGAACAATTGCAGAAAGAAAACAAACATGAAATTTTAACTCATTCATTATTTTTCCAAAGATGCTTTATATGAATCAGATACTGTAAGACTAAGATTTAGGTTTGTTCATACCATGGAAAATTGATGTCATTAAATTTTGTTTTTTCTTAAATATGGCCCAGTGGATCATGGTCAAGGGGTTGAAGCATACTGTAACTGAAAATCACTTGCTTAGGAAAAAAAATCTAATTATAAAATGTACAATTTTTTTTAATAACTCTGGTCTCCCACATTCCTCCTCCTTTTCCTGTACTGTTTCCTGTTTTTGTCATGGATATTAACTGAAATGCACTAAACACAATAAAGCTGTTTATGTCAGTTTTTTGGATGACTGCAAGTGCTGATTATAACAAGTTTAAGGAATTTCCTTTGTTGAATGTGTACCCGTGCCATATGGCTCAACATGGAACATTAACTTGACAGGGATAATGGATTGTGGTATATGGAGACAATTTTGCCTGCAGCTTTACTATAACTCATTCTGGTTGGGGATCACAGGTTTATAGTATGGGATGCAGCAAACATCCAGATGGATTTACTTTACATAAAAGAGTTGAATTTCTTTTTATTTCCTCTCTGTAATTGGAAAAAGAACATTTTTTTTAAAGAAGCAAAATATAAAGAAGTAAACAAAGAAGGAAGATTGTTCAAAAAAGAAAAATGGATTCTGTGCAGTCTTTTGTGCTATGCTATGAAAGAGACGATTTCTGTGTATACATAGCACATTGCTTTAAAGTCATGGTTTACATTAGCTTGTATTATTTATTCTTTTTAAAGAAATGTCTAAAATGAATTTTCCTTTTATAGGATTAGAGAACTGTCTGTATCAACCTTCTTACAGTCTAGTGTTTCAGGTTTGTAGACCCAAAGGAGCAAGCAGTGTCCTTTCTGAAATTTGGTGTTGCTTAAACAGCAGCCCTCCATGAAATGAATTGAACTCGTTAGATTTAAGACAGAAAAACCTTTTTACAAGGGTATCCAGTCTTGTAACTGAAATATCTTATAGATAGTAAAGGATGAATTTTGTGTTTTTTTGTTAAACAGTAATAAAATAAAATATGTAACTGTAGCTTCTTGATTTTGTATACTTTATCTTTTGAGAATAGGAGAACTAAAACCACTTTGGCAGAATGATCAGTGTAACCAAAGGTAAGTTACCTATAGAATAAATGCTCAAGTACATTGTTATTAAGAACTGATGTGTGTTTTAGCTCAGAAGGAAAAAATTTAGAACATTTTTTTCATGAAAACAGTTTCTTGAGTTAAGAAACTTACTTGCTTATTTTCAGTTTCTTTTTACATCATTCAGATCTTTTTAAAATTTTCCCCTGTATTTAGGTGAAATGTAGAACTGATATCATCAATTAAATCATGCAGAGTCCTATATTTTTCTGCCTAAATAAAACTACTGATCCATGATTTTGAGCTAGAATCTTTTGATATATTAGGTAATGTGCCCTCCCTGAGCTGAGCACAGGGGGTAAAGAAATGTGGTTCCTGCACCCTCTAAACTCTAACTCTCAAATTACTAACATTTTGAAAATTTATTTTGAGTATTTGAGACATACAGAGGAGTCGAAAGCTGAGCTTTTTAATCATCTTTGCTCTCAGAAAACACTAGAAATCTGAAGGAAGATTAGCCATATGGAACACCATGCTGGGTTTTGTTTTGTTTCCTTTTGTTTTTGCTCTGGGGAAACATCTTTTCTTCATGCGTCTTACAACCTCACACTGGTCTTTTAGAACAGTGGGTTGAGGATTTAAACATAAAACAGTAATATCCTCGTGCTATAGTTATGTCACATCTTTTTAATAGATCTGTAGGTATTTTCTATATCTGTATTCCAAAGTATAAAAAAATGGATTTCAATTTCCCGTGTATTATCTTACATTGGTAACCTGCATAGAGAAAAAAAAAAAAAGTGAATTTTCCCTTTAAAAACAGTAGAATTTTGAGGAACATCAAAATCACTTATTTTAAATTTGAGGGCTTCTTAAATTATGTGTTACTTAGCATGTGCTTACAAATAAAACACATGTTTTCTAATAGGAAAAAGATTTGGTAGTTTATAAAGGCTATGTGATATAATAAAACCCTGTTCTTTTTTCTAATTTGGTAAAAGTTTGACACTAATGATATGAAGGGCTTTTATTGTATTATTTTGAAAAATGGTATACAGTATTCAAAGAAAATACTTTT
This sequence comes from Cervus canadensis, assembly GCF_019320065.1. Classification (NCBI taxonomy): domain Eukaryota; kingdom Metazoa; phylum Chordata; class Mammalia; order Artiodactyla; family Cervidae; genus Cervus; species Cervus canadensis. The sequence goes on along the minus strand of NC_057391.1, from coordinate 49,379,056 downwards.
GAAAGTTGCTAGTCTAAATTATATGTCTAAATATACTATTTTAAAAAATATTTTTGGATTAACTTAGAACATTGAAACAAGAATTTTTGCACCATCCATTGATAGTAGTGATGACATTGCTTCTATAATACAGTGGTGCTGTAACTACTATCTAAATTTGTTTAAATTATAGAGTATGATAATTTTATAAAAGTTTTTTAATATGGGAGAAGTTACAGTTTGAGGTACTGTGCTTTTTCTTCAGTGACAGTTAAGTGTTCATTATAAAGAAGATTTGATCTCAAGAATATTGCCATCAGTTCACTTCCCTGATAGCTCAGATGGTAAAGAATCCACCTGCAATGCAGGAGGCCCCAGTTTGATTCCTTGGTCGGGAATATCCCCTGGAAAAGGGATAGGCTACCCACCATCAATTCTACTTTTTCTTCTCTTTTAGCAGGCTATCCTTAAGCCAGTTCTCTAGAGAAAGGAAAAAGAATTCCAGTTTTCTTTTTACCTGTTAGCATCAGTGGATGACTAAATATTGGACCTTGATGCTCACGTCTAAATTAATAGTTCAGCACTTTCTGAGGATTTCTGTTTTTTGGGTTTTTTTTTTCCTCTAACACAGTTTCTCTGCAGTTGGAACTGACTTTCATTGCTTGAATCAGGTTTTGGAGAGTTTTCCCCTAAGCTTGGAATTGGCCTTAGCTTAAGCCCTTTGTTTTATTCTGTGTTATTAAACCATTCCTGGCTTACAAAAGTCTTTGGAAAGTCAATGCACTTAGGATAGCTTGGAGAGTTTGCTGCCTCCAGTGGAGGTTCAGGTAACTGTACAATACAAATAACCAAATCTATTTTGTATCTAAAACATCCCCAAATGATACAGCTTTTATGGGTGTTACTCTTGTGCATCACCTTTTAAGCCATTCTAGCAGTTAGTTCTAAGAGAAAAGAAAAAGGTTTATTTCAGAAGTGACATCATCAAAGGAATTCATTAGGATTGAAACATGGATATAGGCAAAAAGAGTTGGGATTAGAAGAGGCCTAATCACATTTAATTAGATTAAAAGATAAAAGCAGGTGACAAAGTATTGTTGCTGTAGGCATACCTTGGAGATACTGTGGTTTTGGTTCCAGACCACTACAGCAAAGCAGGTGACATGAATTTTTCAGTTTCCTTGTGCATATAAAAGTTACCTTTTCACTGTCCATTATGTGTACAACATTGTTATGTCTGTTTTTAAAGATGTACATACCATAATTAGAAATACTGTACTTCTTTAAAATGCTAATTATTATCTGACCTTTCAGCTAGTTATAATCTTTCTCCTGGTAGAAAGCCTTACCTCAGTCTTGATGGCCGCTTACTGATCCAGGGTGGTAGCTGCTGAAGGTTGGGTGGCTGTGGCAAATTGTTAAAATAGCAGTGAAGTTTGTTGCTTTGTTTGACTCTTCCTCTCATGAACAATCTCTCTGTCACATCCAGTGCTGTTTGATAGTATTTTACCCACAGTAGAACTTCTTTCAACATTGGAGTCAGTCCTCTAAAACCCTGCTGCTGCTTTTTCAACTAAGATTATTCTAAATCTCCTTGTTGTCATTTCACCACTCTTTCACAGCATCTTCACCAGGAATAGGTTCCATTTCAAGAAACCACTTTTTTGATCATCCATTCAAGTTTTTTTTTCTCCATGAAATTGTAGCAATTCAGATGCATCTTCAGGCTCCACTTCTAATTCTCGTTCTCTTGCTTTTTCTGCCATCTCTGCAGTTACTTCATCCACGGAAGTCTTTAATTCCTCCAAGTCATCCATGAATGTTGGAATCAACTTCTTCCAAACTCTTGTTTTTGTTCATATTTTGACCTCTTCCTATGAATCACAATTGTTTTTAATCCTTTCCAGAAAGTTTTCAATTTACTTTGCCTAGATCCGGCAGCTAAATCACTATATATGGCAACTGTAATCTTATAAAAATGTATTTTTTAAAGAAGAAGACTCAGAAGTCCAATTTTCTCCTTGATTCATGAGTTGCAGAATGGATGTTATGTTATTAGCAGGCATGTGTATCTCCGTTAAACTTGTATATGATGTGAATCTTGTATATCTCCATTAAAACTCTTGGATGACCATGGGTACATTGTCAGTGAGCAGTAATACTTTGAAAGGAATTATTTTCTGAGCAGCAGGTCTCAGCAGTGGGCTTATCCAGGCTTTGTTGTTTCGTTTATAGAGTACCAAGGGAGCACATAGAGTACAGGCAGTATAAATTCTTAAGTGTCCTAGGATTGGGCAACTGCTCAGTGACCACTGACTTCAGCTTCGAATTGCCAACTACATTAACCCCTGATAAGAGGGTCAGACTGTCCTTCAAAGCTTTGAAACTAGCCATTGACTTCTCCTCTCTAGCCGTGAAAGCGCTACATTGAAAATCCATTTAGTGTAGTTTGTCTTTATTAATGATCTTCTGGATAACTTGCTACAGCTTTTACATCAGCACTTCCTGAAACCTCATGATCCAGCCTCTGCTAGTAGCTTCAAACTTTTCTTCTGGAGCTTCTTTACCTCTCTCTATCCCAACCTTCATACAGGTGAAGATAGTTAGAGCCTTGCTCTGGATTTGGCTTTGGCTTAAGGGAATATTGTGGCTGGTTTGATCTTCTCCCCAGACCATTAAAACTTTCTCCATATCAGCAGTAAGGCTATTTAGCTTATCATTTGTGTGTTCACTGGAGTAGCACTTTTAATTTTCTTCAAGAACTTTTCTTTTGCTTTCAGAACTTGGCTAACTGTTTGGCACAAGAGGCCTACCTTTCAACCTATCTCAGCTTTTAGCATACCTTCGTCACAGCTTAAATCACTTCTAGCTTTTGATTTAAAGTGAGAGACTTGCAGCTCTTTCATTCACTTGAACACTTAGAAGCCATTGTAGACTCAGCAATTGGCCTAATTTCAGCATTTTTGTGTCTCAGGGGGTAGGGAGTAGGAAGGCCCAAGGAGAAGGAGAGAGATGGAGAATGGCAGGTCAATAAATGCATAATGTTTATAGATGTTGTCTTACATGGGCACAGTTCATGGTGCCCTGTAACAATCACAGTGAGTAGCATCAAAGTTCACAGATCACCCTAACAAATAGAATAATAATGAAAAAGTTTGAAATATTGCAAGAATTACCAAAATGCGGCATAGAGACATGAAGTGAGCAAATGGTGTTGGAAAAATGGTGCCCTTAGACTTGCTCAACACAGCCTCGTAGCAAACCTTCAATTTGTAAAAAAGTACAGTATCTACAAAGTGCAATAAAGTAAAGCACAGTAAAATGAAATGTGCCTCTATACATAAACAAATTGGAAGTTGTTAAAATAGTTTCTTTTTCAGGTGCACATTACCAGTTGATACATTACATTACTGAGAATTGTTCCATTATTAAATGATCAAAGTTTTCTATTTAGAGTATTCTAATATTTCTGAAATTCTGAAGATTTGAGTAAGTGAATTTATGATTATGTTAACTCACAGCTGAAGTCATTTAACTCATTTTAATTGAAAGCCTGAGTTCAAATTTAATTTATAATTTTTGAAAAGACCTTGAGAGGTCCTTTAGCTTAGATTGTGTTTTGATCACCCAAACTCAAATTAGTTTCTTTCTCCACATTTTAATCTGTCTTTCTATTTCTCTCCTCTCCCCATTGCTCTCTAGCTATCCCTCTCTCCCAGTAGTTTTTTCTCTTGTTTTGGTATTCTCTTTCCTTTGGTATTTACTTCCTTTCTGCTCTCAGATTTCTTATTCTTATGTACCACATGAAATGATGATCTTTGATAAACCATTTATGGGTTTTAGTTAATTACATGCACTAAATTTCAAAAGTAAAGTCCTCATATCCTATCATATGGATGTTTTTTGAAATCTTAATAAGTAACATGATTGCAACTATCTGTCTTTAATATGCCCCCACATAGTTTTAGGGTGTTAGTAGTGACTGAAAAGTAGATTCTAAAGAAGTAAGTTACAGCTTTGGCCATGCTCATAGAGAAAGGTACACTTACTGTCTTAGTCCACTTGAGCTGCTGTAACAAATTACCACAGAGTAGGTGCCTTGTGAACAGCAAACATTTGTTTCTCCCAGCTGCAGAGGCTGGGACATGAAAGTCCCAGTTTGGTCTATGAGGGCCCACTTCTGGGTTACAGACTTCTCATTGTATCCTCACATGTCAAGCCTCTTTATAAGGGCACTGATCTCATTTATGAGAATTCTGCTCTCATGACCCAATCACCTCCCAAAGCTCCCCCTCCTTATACCATCACCTTGAGAGTTAGATGAGTACCGTAACAATGCTCACTTTAGAAAATTTGGAAATTATAATAAGCTAAAAGGAAGACAGTAAACTTCATTCACTCATAATCCCATCATCAGTGTTAACATTAACACTTGGAGTATAGTAGAAATTCTCTTTCCCATAGGAATTTGAAAGTTATTCTTTTTAACTAAAAATTTATTTCTCAAAAAATTAAAAACAAGCCAGTAGCCCCACTTCTTGATATACACTCCTCCCAAATTAAAAGAATCTCAGATATTTGTACACCCATGTTCATAGATGTACTAGTCAAAATAGTCACAAGGTGGAAGCAATTCATGTGCCCGTCAGCAGATTACAAAATGTGATATAAACCAATGATACATTATCCAGCCTCAAAAAGAAAGGAAATTCTGACACATGCCCATTGATGAACCTTGGGGATATTATGCTAAGTGAAGTTAAAAGACAAAAGACAAACTACTGTGTAATTCCACTTATATGATGTATCTTGAGTAGTGAAATTCAGAGAGATAGAAAATAGAATGATTATTACTAGGGGCTGAGAGGAGGAGAGAATGGAGAATTACTTAATGCTTATGGAATTTTAGTTTTATAAAATGAAAAGAATTTTGGATAATAGTTGTACAGTGTAAATATACTTAACACTGCTCAACTGTACACTTAAAATTGTTAAGATGATAAATATTATGTTGTATATATTTTACCACAAGTGAAAACACTCAAACATTTTAATGAAACAGGGATGAACTATATCAATGTATGTTCAGTCACCAGTTTTCTGAAGTAATAACGAGGTCTGTCTTTAATGGATGGGACAATTTGATTGGGTTTTAGATTACTTTTTTTGCTTAAAACCCTCCTGTAGTTCACCAAATGACAATCATAGGTGGTGAATTGCAAATATACTTTTAGCAGGAAAAATAATGTACAAAGTTATGGTAAAAATCAAATATTTTTGGAGCAGTTGTGTGTATTGCTTTAGATTTTTATGGATTTGGTCACCACTCCCATCTTTTGCAGTTGTCTAGCTAATGCAAATCATTGGATGATGATTTAGGGTCAGCTTCCTCACACATTGAACCTCCTCACACATTGACCACATTTTGACAGAAATAACTACCTTTCTTTTTGCGTTTTCATTTTGTCAGTTTATAGATTTCATCTAGTTATAGAATTACAACAAAAAGTATGATTTTACTTTTTTTTATTTTATTTTTTTTTATAATAGTCCTCATAGAAAAACTTTATTGGAAAGCAAGGAAAACTACGAAGATATGAATGAAGACAAAAATAAAAAAAGTTCAGACATAATGTGTATGACCTTGGTTTAAGTGGAAATGGAACCCTTTCGTGGTTTGTAATTAGTGACCTATATTTTCACTTTGTGGCACTGCTGCTGCTACAGCTAAGTCGCTTCAGTCGTCCGACTCTGTGCGACCCCATAGATGGCAGCCCACCAGGCTCCTCCATCCTTGGGATTCTCCAGGCAAGAATACTAGAGTGGGTTTCCATTTCCTTCTCCAAGAAAGTACGATTCTAATAAAAAAAGTTTCAGTTCAGTCAGTCGTGTCCGACTCTGAGACTCCGTGAACCGCAGCATGCCAGGCCTCCATGTCCATCACCAACTCCTGGAGTACACCGAAACCCATGTCCATTGAGTCAGTGATGCCATCCAACCGTCTCATCCTCTGTTGTCCCCTTCTCCTGCCCTCAATTCTTCCCAATATCGGGGTCTTTTCAAATGAGTCAGCTCTTTGCATCAGGTGGCCAAAGTATTGGAGTTTCAGCTTCAACATCAGTTCTTCCAATGAACACCCAGAACTGATCTCCTTTAGGATGGACTGGCTGGATCTCCTTGCAGTCCAAGGGACTCTCAAGAGTCTTCTCCAGCATCACAGTTCAAAAGCATCAACTCTTCGGCGCTCAGCTTTCCTTATAGTCCAACTCTCACATACATACATGACTACTGGAAAAATCATAGCCTTGACTAGACGGACCTTTGTTGACAAAGTAATGTCTCTGCTTTTAAATATGCTATCCAGGTTGGTCATAACTTTCCTTCTGAGGAGTAAGCATCTTTTAGTTTCATGGCTGCAGTCACCATTTGCAGTGATTTTGGAGCCCCCCAAAATAAAGTCAGCCACTGTTTCCACTGTTTCCCCATCTATTTGCCATGAAGTAACGGGACTGGATGCCATGATCTTAGTTTTCTGAATGTTAAGCTTTAAGCCAAGTTTTTCACTTTCATCAAGAGACTCTTTAGTTCGTCTTCACTTTTTGCCATAAGGGTGATGTCATCTGCATATCTGAGGTTATTGATATTTCTCCCGGCAATCTTGATTCCAGCTTGTGCTTCATCCAGCCCAGTGTTTCTTATGATGTACTCTGCATATAAGTTAAATAAGCAGGGTGACAACATACAGCCTTGACGTACTCCTTTTCCTATTTGGAACCAGTTTGTTGTTCCATGTCCAGTTCTAACTGTTGCTTCCTGACCTGCATACAGGTTTCTCAAGAGGCAGGTCAGGTGGTCTGGTATTCCCATCTCTTTCAGAATTTTCCACAGTCGATTGTGATCCACACAGTGAAAGGCTTTGGCATAGTCAATAAAGCAGAAACAGATGTTTTTCTGGAATTCTCTTGCTTTTGCGATGATCCAGCGGATGTTGGCAATTTGATCTCTGGTTCCTCTGCCTTTTCTAAAACCAGCTTGAACATTTGGAAGTTCACGGTTCACGTATTGCTGAAGCCTGGCTTGGAGAATTTTGGAGAAGACTTAAAACTAGCTCTTGGTAAGCGTAAAATTCAACTGGTGAGAGTAGAAACATGAGGGTATTAAGAGAACAGCCTGTCAACCATGACATTCAGTATGCTGTAGAGATCAATCACTATGTATTCTAGAGAGAGTATAAGGGCATTGGTTAATCTGGAGAGTTTATTTATCCAATTTATTTCTTTCTGGTCTTTTTCCTTGGCATACTTTTTCAGAGAGGAGAATTTAGCTAATTCAATCTTGTATTGGGCTTTTTCACTTAATATTATATGATAAGCACTTCACATAAACATGATTTTGAAGGATTCTCTGATAATCTACTATGTAGTATATCATGTGGTATAACTTTCTCCATTTCTCACTGTTTGGAGCCATTTAAATTGTTTATAACAATTTTGTATTGAACATCTTTTATTTGTAAAATTTTGTCCTAACTTGGTTATTTCCTTAGCGTAAATTTTTAATATTAAGAAATTGCTTGTTCCAAAAGTATGAGTGTTTTGAATGATTTTCAGATACACGTGTTGTTGATACATCTGATTCATATAAAATTGTTCATCATTTTCTCCCTAAACACAGATATTAGAGAGAACCCAGTGCCTGAGATATATGTATTGAGTCCTCAGTGGATGTTTGTTGAATATATGCAATGCTCTTTTTCACTAGATCCTAGGATTTTGTCTTTCTTTTAAATAGGCAAAGCCACTTAGACACAGTTTATTTCCTCTTTTGTAATTGGTCTCACGAGTCTCCCTTATACATACATCGCTTTCCTCCTCTTGCCCCCTCTTCTTTTCTACTCTTCCCAGTTCTTTTCTACCCATTCTCTGATACATTGTGTAACAGGCCTCATCTACCCAGCTTTCTTTTACAGTTCCTTTTTTGAAATTAATTCAGTCAACAGTACTGAGTCCTGTGAAAAAATAGAAGTGAGCAAAACTCTGTGGCACTGTTTCATGAAGCATATAGTCCAGTGTTAAACATATTTTGCCATATGTTTGTCTTCTTTGATCAACTAGGTTGTAGGTAAATGTGTTTGGCTGATAAATGGTATTCATTGAATTGTTTTATTGATCATTCTAGAGAGACAAAAGAGAAGGTTGCCAAGGATTATAGATATTAATGTAAGGATATTCTTTTACTAATATCACATTGCTGGGTCATAGAGTATCAACATTGGAAGGAACTTTCAAAGGTTCTTTATCCAACAATCCATTAGTATTTTAATCTCCTTTTATTCAACAAATATTTATAGATCATGTGCACAATGCCAGGCATTGTGCTAAAGACTGGGGAAACAAAAGGAACAAGACTGATAAAGTCGCTGCGTTCATAGAGTTAATGCCTAGTCATAAAGCCTTCCATAACTTAGGGTTCGTTGACTACAAAGTATACCTAATTATAAAAGAAAACATTTGTTAAGCATTCATTTTTGACACACTAAGCTGAGCCTTTTGTGTATATTAGTATACTGAGTTCACACAACATTTCTTTTTGATAAACATGATTGTTTTCATTTTACATGTAAGAAAACTGATGTAATTAAGTTGCCCAGGATTAACACCTTACATTGAAAACCCAGGTCTGTTTGACTCCCTAGTGCTTTTAGCCAGCATACTGTGTCTTCTGACTCCAAGTCCAGTACCCCCCTTTTACTCTTTTGTGTGCCTGACATATACATCAAGATGTTGCTCAGCCTGTGTGTTGACTGCCTTCAATAATGTAGTACTTACCCACCCCCGAGGTAGCTCTCTAATCTTTGGATATCTAATAGAAAGAACTGACTGGTTTATGACATGACTAAAAAACAAAACCTGTCTCCCTGGAATTTTTATTTGGGCCTTAGATATGTTCTTGAGATCACACAAACTGTGGCAGCCCTTCGGATATTTAAAGCAAACGTTCACCTTTTCTATGGGATTTCCTGGTGTCTCAGACTGTAAAGAGTGTGCCTGCAATGCAGGAGACTTGGATTTGATTCCTGGGTCAGGAAGATTCCCTGAAAAAGGAAATGGCTACCCACTCCAGTATTCTTGCCTGGAGAATTCCATGGACAGAGGAGCCTGGTGGGCTGTAGTCCATGGGGTCTTAAAGAGTGGGACGTGACTGAGTGACTAGCACAAAATATACATTAAAAAAGAAAAAAAAATCACCTCTTTTACTCCACAAATTGTTCTCCACTGAAATCCCGTGATTTCAGATGTCTTTACTGTCCCAGTGACTGCTGTGGACAAGTTTCAGATTGCTTGCAGTTTTGTTTTGTTGTGTTTTTTTTTCCTATGAATTCAGAAATTGCTTTGTTTTCTCTGGATGTAGAGAAAAGAGAACACTCTTCACCTAAAGTGGTAAAGGCAGGGATTAACTACCCATCTCACTCCTGTTTCTTAGAGACTGTCATTTATTTAATAGCTGTTTTATTAGAAGCACAGTTGTTTATTTATCCGAAATATTTACAACCCAGGAAAGAACCACCTTTCTTCTTATACTACAAGGGACATATAAGTATACATTTAAGTATCAGAAATTAATCAATGTAGATACATCTACATTGGAATAAGAAGATTGGTAGGTTGCAGGAAAAGATTTAGAAACTCTTGGTTGAAAATCATAAAGGAAAGAGGCAAAAACGAGGAGAGTAGTTGGGGTATTTAACACCTTGAAAGAGGGAGGACACAGGCGTGACCCTGCTTGGTTGAGGGCAGTGGCCACTTTGGAAGCCAGAGGTCACCGCAAATAAGAGGAAGAATGGTTAAGAACTTACATGTGCAGGAGGGCATTCATACAAAAGGGTAGAGGATGCTGCAGCAGCAACTGGAAATTGATTAAATACGGGTATTAGATGGGATTTGGAGATGTCGGTGTGAGCTCATATAATTATATGTCATAAGAGGTAGAAAAGTAGAAATATGTGTTGTATATGTGTGTGTGTGTGTATAAATATATTCCCTCAGCTCTCTCCACTTAGTCTAGAAGTAGCAAAACCCTGGAAGCAATGAATATCCCATGTGTCTAGAACTTGGTTTCAGGATGCTGTTCTCGATCAAAGAAACCAGGGCTTCTCAGAGAAACATCTGATCATAGGGATAGAGCAGGGAGAGCACAGGATGAGCCTGGAGCGTCTTGTTGCGCTGGAAGGAACGATGGGGACTTGCAGAGGGGCACAGAAGCCAGCTCCAAGAGCCCCCTCTGGCCAAACCTGGACATTTTGAACAACAAAATAAATAATGATAGTAATGGATTATAAGTCATTGAATAAAATTGAAAACCATAAGTTTGTGCTGATAAAAAAACTTGAAGGCTTTGCAAAGAACACCATTTTTACATAGTTTTTAAGTAAGTAAGTGTTAGTCACTCAATCATGCCCGACTCTTTGCAACCCATGGACTGTAGCCCACCAGGCTCCTCTATCCATGAGATTTTCCAGGCAGGGATACTGGAGTGGGTTGCCAGCCCACAAAAACTTATTAATTACAATGGGAAAAAGTAGATTTTTAGTTGAGAAACCTTAGTAGACATCACCTTAATGAAACAAAATGAAGATCAGTAACAGGATAGTTCAATTCAAATTTCACCTAACAAGATGCATTGGGAAGAACACAGCATCACGTCTGTGATATTCCTGACAAAAATGAATCTCATCTTGAGGAAACATCAGGCAAAACTAATTCAGAATGAGGGACATTCTGGCCTGTAATATCAGGAACATGAAAGTGAAAGTTAAGACAGCTAAGACAACTAAAGGCAGTCATGATTCTGAACTTGACCCTTTTGCTAAGGTGTTATTCAGATCTTTGAGTTCAGTTCAGTCGCTCAGTCGTATTTGACTCTTTGTGACCCCATGGACTGTAGCAAGCCAGGCTTCCATCACCAACTCCCTGAGCATGCTCAAACTCATGTCCATTGAGTCAGTGATGCCATCCAACCATCTCATCCTCTGTCGTCCCCTTCTCCTCCCTCCTTCAATCTTCCCCAGCATCAGGGTCTTTTCCAATGAGTTAGTTCTTCACATCAGGTGGCCAAAGTATTGGAGTTTCAGCTTCAACATCAGTCCTTCCAGTGAATATTCAGGACTGATTTCCTTTAGGATGGACTGGTCGGATCTCCTTGCAGTCCAAGGGACTCTCAAGAGTCTTCTCCAATACAACAGTTCAAAAGCATCAATTCTTCTGCGCTCAGCTTTCCTTATAGTCCAACTGTCACATACACACATGACTACTGGAAAAACCTAGCCTTGACTAGACGGACCTTTGTTGACAAAGTAATATCTCTGCTTTTTAATATGCTGTCTCGGTTGGTCATAGCTTTTCTTCCAAGAAGTAAGCGTCTTTTAATTTCATGGCTGCAGTCACCATCTGCAGTGATTTTGAAGCCCCCAGAAATAAAGTCTTTCACTATTGCCATTGTTTCCCCATCTGTTTGCCATGAAGTGATGGGACTGGATGCCATCGTCTTAGTTTCCTGAATGTTGAGTTTTAAGTGAACTTTTTCATACTCCTCTTTCACTTTCATCAAGAGGCTCTTTAGTTCTTCTTCACTTTCTGCCATAAGGATGGTGTCATCTGCATTTCTGAGGTTATTGATGTTTCTCCCATCAATCTTGATTCCATCCTGTGCTTCCTCCAGCCCAGCGTTTCTTGTGATGTACTCTGCATATAAGTTAAATAAGTTGGGTGACAATATACAGCCTTGACATACTCCTTCCCCAATTTGGAACCAGTCTGTTATTTCATGTCTGTGTATAAATATTAATTTCATTATTTTGATGGTTGTATTGTGGCTACTTGCACAGTACACAGTAGGACATCCTATAGTATTGGGGGATGGTGGGGCAGCATGTGTGTGACTTATTGTCAGAATGGTTCAAGGGGAGAAAAATTCCTTTTACTGGACTTGCAGCTTTTTGTAAGCTTTGGACTTTTTCCAAAATTAAAACAACAAAAAAGTTTAGATTGGAATGTGGAGAACTTGGAATGTCAAAATTTTTAGAAGTGGATTTTGTATTCCATATATTGGGATGTAATGATGAAAGTGCTCTTGAAATATGAGTTTATCAACAATGTGTAGATAGATGAGAGCAAAGAGAGACAAAAGCAGAAGTATCAGTTGGGAGTTGTTGGTGTCAGTTGCTTAGTTGTTCATCTGCAGAAGCCTGAAATGAGATGGTAGCGCTTGAGGAGGGTGGAAAGAAAGTGATGGATATGAGGCACATCTTAAAAAATTTGGAATTTGTTCACTCTTAAAATGAACAGAAAAATAAACAGATGATACTTAATACTAGTAAGATCAAATTCTGGTCAAGAAGCAACAGTGAGAACTGAACATGGAATAACTGACTGGTTCCAAATAGGAAAAAGAGTGTGACAAGGCTGTTTGTATATTATCGCCCTGCTTATTTAAATTCTATACGGAGTACCTCATGGGAAACCCTGGGCTGGATAAATCACAAGCTGGAATCGAGATTTCCTGGGAAAATATCAACAGCCTTAGATAATCAGATGATACCACTCTAACGGCAGAAGGTAAAGAGGAACTAAAGAGCCTCTTGATGAGGGTGAAAGAGGAGAGTGAAAAAGCTGGCTTGAAACGCAGCATTCAAAAAACTAAGATCCTGGCATCCAGTTCCATCACTTCATGGCAATCAGAAGATGAAAAGTGGAGCAGTGACAGATTTTATTTTGGGGGGCTACAAAATCACTGTGGATGGTGACTGCAGCCATGAAATTAAAAGACACTTGCTCCTTGGAAGGCAAACCATGACAGATCTGGACAGTGTATGAAAAAACAGAGATATCACCTTCCCAACAAAGGTCTTACATAGTCAAAGCTATGGTTTTTCTAGTAGTCATGTACGCATGTGAGAGCTGGACCATAAAGAAGGCTGAGGGCTGAAGAATTGATGCTTTTGTGGTGCTAGAGAAGATTCTTGAGAGTCCTGTGGACTACAGAGAGATCAAACCAGTCAGTCCTAAAGAAAACAAACCTTGAATTTTCACTGTAAAGATTGATGCTGAAGCTCCAATACTTTGGCCACCTGATGCGAGGAACTGACTCACTGGAAAAGACCCTAATGGTGGGAAAGATTGAGGGCAGGAGGAGAAGTGGGTGGCAGACGAGATGATTAGATAGCACCACCAACTCAATAGACATGAGTTTGAGCAAACTCTGGAAGATGTCTTTCCCAGAAGGACAGGGAAGCTTGGCGTACTACAGTCCATGGTGTTGCAAAGAGTGGGACACGACTTAGCAGCTGAACAACAACTTTAGTCTTCAATTGTGAGAGTCTTCCCCAGAGTGCTGTCTAGAATTGTCTTTTTTCTCCAGTGTTTTACCAGATCCCAATATACTGACCTCAGCTACTGTTAAGAGGTGGTGGTGGTTTAGTCACTAAGTTGTGTCCAACTCTTGTGACCCCATGGGCTGTAGCCTGCCAGACTCCTTTGTCCATGGGATTCTCCAGGCAAGAATACTGGAGTGGGTTGCCGTTTCCTTCTCCAGGGGATCTTCCTGACCCAGGAATTGAACCCAGGTCTCCTGCACTGCAGGCAGATTCTTTACCAACTGAGCTACAAGGGAAACCCATAAATATGAAACTCATTCCTATTAATGAGTAGTGGTAGCATGGTACAATTCAAAGAGCGTAAGGCTTGGATTCAGGACCTGTATTTTAGCAGTCTGCTCACTTTTCACTAGTTGTGTGACCTTTAGGTAATTTAGCTGATGTCAGTGATTCTTAGTCACCTTATTTATAAAATGGGAGTAATAGTACTTGCTTTTTGGAGCTGTGGTGAGTGTCAAATGAGATAATGTATGGTAAATGTAGATTGTGATATGTAAAAAATTACTAGGCATCATTGATATTGAGTGATGGACTTTATTCTGACCTGATTATTTGCACTTTTATAAGCTCCTATCGGCCAAATTAAACACTTAATTGTCAGAGTTTTAGTTGTTTGTTTGTTTTTTGGGTAATTGAGAAAGTGGAAAAACAGAGTTGTAGGTAGGGATCAGTTCGGTAAAGCAGGCAACCTGGCTTGGCTTATATATTCAGGATTGTCTTCCCAAAGCTATTTCTGGTTCTTTTCCTCCCTTAGAATCCACCTGGTCTTAAAAGCTGTCTCCCATACCTAAACAGTCAGTCAGTTTCCCTCTCCTCTCACTCCCCTCCTGTAGTAGTTGGGGGTAGGAGGGCAGAGAATTTAGAGCTGTGTCAAATCTTAAATTTGGAGATCTCACTAAAGTGCAAGTTCAGATTCAGATCATCCACGATGGGACCTGAGGTTTGATTTCTTAATAAAGTTCTCGCCCAAGCTTCTAGCAAGCGTATTACATTTTGAGTGCATTAAAGATGAAACATGGATGTTTTTCTATATGCTGCATTTCTAAAGTATATAAGAATTTCTCACATTGTCATTACAGATACTTTTTAAAATTGCGTATTTCCTCCATTTAGTCAAAACTGTTTGATACCTGAGTAAAGCTTGGAACTCACTAGTTGTCCCAAGATAATAATAAAGGTAACTGATGCTAGTATAAAGTGGTTACATAGGAGAACCATTACCAGAGGAAAATGTAATTAATGGGGGTGAGTTTTTCTTTTCGTTTTAAAAACTTCATCAGCCTCTCTAACAGCAAATTAAATATGAAATTTAAAATAAAAATAACTACTGAATCAGTCTGAAGTCATTACATTTTCTTCATATTGCAGATTATAATGTTAAAATCACTGGTATTGAATGGCCAATATATTTATAATCAATTAGAATTTTTGTCTTAGGGGAACTGCTAGTTATTAAGTCCTTTTCATTTCTGAGATATAAAAATTACATAAACCCATACCATAGAACTGTAGGGAAATGAATGTTGGAATTAGACAAGGTAGAAACACCAAGACACAAGGGGGCACTGTTTTACCATAATGTGATTGAATTTAACAGCTTTTTGTTTACTGTGACTGTCTCTCCCAGTGAAAGCTTAAACTTTTATGTTCCTCTAAATCTGTAATATGTAAACCAACTAACCTTTCATAATTCACAAATCAAATGTGCTGTTAGCAAAATTCAGAAACTTTTCATTGTATTGGCATGTGTTTGAGAAGGGTGGTTGATTTTAAGATTGGAGATTGTGTAGCACATGTGGTTGTTAGTGTTTAGCTCTAGTGGTAGAGGGAAAATCACTGTGAAAACAATTCAGTTCCTTTGGAGAAATATAGTGTCTCTGTTCTACAGAAAAGAGTTGGGATAAAGATTGAACTGTTACAAGCTGCAGCTGCATTTGCCATCAAATACCAAGTTGGTGCTGATGAATGTTTTGTTTTTATTGTCATGGAAACTTGGAGTCAGAGAATGGATATTCTATTCATCTGGGAAAATAGCAGTTCCTTGCATAAAACATAAGAACTTCCAAAGCAGTTCCTAAAATAGACGTAGGCTGAATGTAATCCAGAAAAGTTGAAGAAGTGAATATGGAATAAATCCTATGGTTTCTGGATCACATCTATTCTCAGTACTAAGAATTTAACTGTATATTTACTTATTAAGCTTATTATTTGCTGCTAGAAAGCTGAATTCCATGGAGCATAGTATTTGTTTAACATCTATATGATAGTTACCCAGCCTTTTAGGAGCTGTTTTATACTTCTTCCTTGATCTTAATATATCTATTAGGAACTCTAAACTTACATCTTATTAAACAGTTATTTCTGATCCATGAATGATTTGTTTTCCATTCATTCTACTTACCTGCTGTAATTGTCTGTTCAGAATATTTTAAAGCATTTTGTACTAGGAAAAAAAGTGGTTTATTCAGATTGAGAAACTCTTCCTTGAAATAGTTAGATACTTGTATTGCCTGAAAAACAGACAGTATAAAATTGTTTTTAAAACATGAAGATCTCATAAATCCTTAGACATACTTTATAAAGTTGTAGAGACATCAGAGGAACAGAAAATGCAAAGAAATTTTAAATTTCAATTATAGCAAATATGATGCTGCAAAATATATTTGAGAAATAATAAAATGTGGATAAACTAGCAATATAAATTAAAGCAGTTTCTAAACTTATATTAAGAAAAGGGAAAAATGTGAGTTGTAACGGTTACCAGCTAAGTTATTGTACCTTTTCAGGGAGAACAAGACATATCTTATGACTTAATTAAAAATAGAGAAAGAAGAGTTAGAGTGGACTGTTTTAGATAGGCTAGTCAGGGAAGGCTTCTCTGAGGAGGTGACCCTTGAGCAGAGGCCTGAGTGCTGTTGCACACAAGCATTTCATGCAGAGAGTCTAGCGAGTCCAGCAACTCTCAGTAGGATTCAGCTTAGACTGTTAAAGGGAAATAACAAAATACAAGTTTATGGAAAAGTTGAAAAGAAAAACAATGTCAAATGGACTTTAAAACAATGTGATTAACTAGAACATATGACCAGTTTTCTAACATGAGACAGGTCCAGGATTAGAGCCCTAAATCAAAGTTCAAGTTGCCAGGATTTAGGAATCTCTCAGAAGAGGATTGTTTCAAAATAATAATTTTAAGTGTGAGTGTTACCGTTACTTAGTATTGGTTTTCAAAATATTTCAGTAAAATCACTTTTTTTATTGTTGAATATAATCTGATGTAGGAAAGGAGCTATTCAGAAAAGTATCAAAATAAATATAGATATGATTTAGCTTAAGAGTTTAAGAAACAATCTGTAACAATATAGTTTATGGACCCAGCATGCTCCCTCTGTGCTACTTTGCTGGTCCAGAATATAGTTTAATAACAGCAGTTTTCACAAATGTATTTAATGCCTGTATGCTGTCTGGAACATGTGTGTATGTATGTGTGGTGTTTGTGTGTATATGTCATAGTACATACATAGGACAAAGAATTGAAGGCCTATACAACAAGATACCTGAGACTAAATTTAGAGAAATAGTCGACACGCCAAAAGAAAATATAGGATAAACTATGAACCGGACATTGTATTCCATAACTTGAACTAATGAGAAAGAACTGGAAAATTGTCAGCTTTTTAACCTTTTAGGAATAACAGTATGTGTAGTTAGTACAGGAGATCATATTCTTAGAGCAATTTGTTCCAGATTTAAATAGCAAGAGTTGGTAGAATTCAAAGTATTTTAGAAGCAGGACGGTGGCCATGGAAGTCGGAATCCACTAAGGAGTGTGTAACAACTCACCTGCCAAATCAACTAGCCCTGAAAATGGATGACGCTGGAGCGTTGGGCCCATACCCGGCCGTTGCACTAGAACACCTTCTAACACCATACACAAAAATAAACTCAAGATGGATTAAAGATCTAAATGTAAGACCAGAAACTATAAAACTCCTAGAGGAGAACATAAGCAAAACACTCTCCGACATAAATCACAGCAGGATCCTCTATGACCCACCTCCCAGAATATTGGAAATAAAAGCAAAAGTAAACAAATGGGACCTAATGAAACTTAAAAGCTTTTGCACAACAAACGAAACTATAAGCAAGGTGAAAAGACAACCCTCAGAATGGGAGAAAATAATAGCAAACAAAGCAACAGACAAAGGATTAATCTCAAAAATATACAAGCAACTCCTGCAGCTCAATTCCAGAAAAATAAATGACCCAATCAAAAAATGGGCCAAAGAACTAAACAGACATTTCTCCAAAGAAGACATACAGATGGCTAACAAACACATGAAAAGATGCTCAACATCACTCATTATCAGAGAAATGCAAATCAAAACCACAATGAGGTACCATTACACACCAGTCAGGATGGCTGCTATCCAAAAGTCTACAAGCAATAAATGCTGGAGAGGGTGTGGAGAAAAGGGAAACCTCTTATACTGTTGGTGGGAATGCAAACTAGTACAGCCGCTATGGAGAACAGTGTGGAGATTTCTTGAAAAACTGGAAATAGAACTGACCCAGCAATCCCACTTCTGGGCATACACACCGAGGAAACCAGATCTGAAAGAGACACATGCACCCCAATGTTCATCGCAGCACTGTTTATAATAGCCAGGACATGGAAGCAACCTAGATGCCCATCAGCAGACGAATGGATAAGGAAGCTATGGTACATATACACAATGAAATATCACTCAGCCATTAAAAAGAATTCATTTGAATCAGTTCTAATGAGATGGATGAAACTGGAGCCCATTATACAGAGTGAAGTAAGCCAGAAAGATAAAGAACATTACAGCATACTAGCACATATATATGGAATTTAAAAAGATGGTAACAATAACCCTATACGCAAAACAGAAAAAGAGACACAGATGTACAGAACAGACTTTTGAACTCTGTGGGAGAAGGCGAGGGTGGGATGTTCTGAGAGAAAAGTATTGAAACAAGTATACTATCAAGGGTGAAACAGATCACCAGCCCAGGTTGGATGCATGAGACAAGTGCTCAGGGTTGGTGGTGCACTGGGAAGACCCAGAGGGATCAGATGGGGAGGGAGGCAGGACAGGGGTTCAGGATGGGGAACACATGTAAATCCATGGCTGATTCATGTCAATGTATGGCAAAAACCACTACAATACTGTAAAATAATTAGCCTCCAACTAATAAAAATAAATGAATAAATAAATGAAAGTTTTTTTAAAAAAGTATTTTAGGAAAAAAAATCCGAGGTTAGAAATTAGAGAACTTCTTTACAGTGTCATAAAAACAGAAGTAGTTTAGATTTTCCAAGAGTCTATCAAACCCAGTTTCTATTATGGTATAGTTTAGGTGAGCTGGATATAGTTAACTTAGGATATTCAAAATGTAAATATTGTAACAAATTTGGAATCTGTTATCTTCTACCATATGAACTCCTTTGGATAGTTTCTTTGTTCAGAATGTTGATTATTAATGGAAATCAAGTTTTGCTCTGTTATTACCTTCCTGATCTATAAAAATAGTTCTGCTAGAGAAAGACTTGGGATAAATGCTTTTTCTTTTTATCCTTTTTTGGGTTTGGGAAGAGGGACTGGTGAAAGATTTCCAAGAAGTGTATAAAAAGCTCAGAAAATTTCATAGTAGTTCTCATTAAACCATTAGTTTTCAGACATTGAACAATAGGCAGTGACTGAGAGAAGGAAAATAATCAAGGTGAGTCCTGCAGTTCTCATTTTACTCCCTGGAGGAAGATTCTAGGCCACATTAGGTGGAAGAGGAAATCAAAGGAATCAAGAGGAATCCAATAGTGCTGCTGAGTTGAGGAGACAAAGAACAGGATTCTGGAAGCCAAGGTCGGTCCGATTTGCAGGGCAAATGAAGGAGTACAAAGAGCTTGAGGTCTGCAGAGAAGTTCCTCGGGGTTTTTGGCTGAATACTGTTCTGTGCAGGTGTGAGAGGAAACTTAACTTGAAACCAGGAAGGAATCACGAAAGGAGTAGGCGGAATAATTCCTGACAGTCGCACAAAGCTAGAATTAGTTCTTCCAGCCAACCAAAGTGGAAAGGTCTCTTAATAAATGGCATTGGGTAGAGTCCTCAGAAGGGTATTGTGTTGGTGAGGCTAAAATAGCCCTGGGCTAAAGGCTGTTCTGGACCTACTTTAGCAAAGCTTAAAGGCAGCCCTAGAAAAATATCAAACTGATTCTGTGTGTCTTAACTGCTTACCAGAACAAAGTCTGACATTGTTTAAAGGAATACAGCAAAATCTAGCACCCCAAAATGTGAACTTCATAAATGTGTGACATCAAAGCAAAAGTTGCTAAGCATGAGAAGAAGCAGGAAGCTAAATTCTATAATCAGGAATAAAACTCATCAGTATAAACAATAGAACATCAGCAAACAAAGATATTAAAATAGCTGTTGTAAATAGGCTCCATAATTCAAAAATATAGACGAATGCAATGAGAGTAAAAACAAGTGGTATAAAAAAGTAAAAGAAAATCCTGGAGATGAAAAATATAATATATGAAATGAAAAATACACTGGATGAGATTAACAACAGATTATTCACTGAAAAAGAAAGGACTGATGAATTTACACACTTGGAAACGATCCAAAATGAAGCTAGAGGATATATAGCTTCTATTTAGGGTACAGAGAGCTGCAGCACATACCATTTTCACTTTTTCTTTTTTAAATAATTTTATTTATTTATGGCTGTGCTGGATCTTCTTTGCTGTGTGTAAGGTTTTCTCTAGTTGTGCCTAGCGGGAGCTACTCTCTGGTTGCAGCTCACAGGCTTCTCGTTGTGGCGGCTTCTCCTGTTGAGGAGCATGGGCTCTAGGGCCTGCCAGTTGCAGTAGTTGCGGTATGTGGGCTTTAGAGCACAGGCTCAATAGTTGTGGTGCATGAGCTTAGTTGTTCCATGGCATGTGGGATCTTCCTGTATCAGGGATTGAACCTGTTTCTCCTGCATTTGCAGGTGGATTCTTTGCCATTGAGCAACCAGGGAAACCCCCATTTTCCCTGTTGCTGATGAGAAAAAAATGGAAAGACCTAATAAAGTACAGAACTCTTTTTTTGAGTCCATCAGCGAGCTGAAATTACATGGCAGTCGTATGACCTGAGTTTCAAGGAGAAATGGTGCGCATGAACTGGTATTGCTCGTGGCAAAGCAGAGGAGGATAAAGGATCACAATACAAGCGGGAAAGAGGAATCTGCAAAAGTTCAACAGAAGCCCCGTTGTTAGCAGAAGGCCAAGGGCTGGCACCATATGAATTTGAAATAACTGAGGGCATCTAACAGAAGAACAGTTCAAAAGGGGACTTCACACTTACTCTCAAACTTTTCCCCCTCAAACCTCCACTGAGTACTCACAAGAAAGATTGGGGTTAGTGCAAGAGACTGAAGATTCCTATTGATGGTCCAGGCTTACGGGTGCTGATCAGCTATTATTATGGGCAAGGCAAGAAATGCATGCTAACTTCCCTGGATCCTAGGTACTTAGCTGCTTTGGGTGGGGCAGCAAAGCCTTTTGCCCAAAGGACATAAGCTAAGACACATTGTGGTCAAGAGAAGACAAAAATCTCTTCTTAGACCTAAGAACCTATACTAAACTAAGCACAAGTCTCCTGCCTATCAGGGAGGGATGAAAATTCCAACCCAAGGTTAACTTTAGGTATAAAGCAGAGTTTTGATCTTATAGACAGGAAAGGATGAAGGATAGAAAAGCAGCAGCAGTCTACTACTGGAAAAGGGGCAGAAGCGTGGAGAGATCCTTCCACTCTGAAGCACACATTTATAGGATCTGTTCAAAGTTGAGAATGAAAAACTAACTCGGAGGAACGTCCTACAGCAGCCCAGCCATATGCCAAGTACTAGACAGAAGCAGCCCATCGCTGGAGGGAGTTGACACTTCTGGTCAACTGAAGGTAACCGTGGCAACAGCTGTCACACCCAGCTAACCTTCTGATTAGATTGGCTAGTTTTTCTCACACTAAAGGCCTTACTCTGGAATAAGCACACTCATTTTCAAGCCTAAATGCTATTTACCTCATTCTCTACTCTTCTACATATGACATTCTGTGTTCAGTCAAAATTATGAGACATGAACATTAAGAAGAAAAGGAAGAAAAAAAAAAACCACTGTCAAGAGGTAAAATAATCAATAGAACAAGACTTAAAGATGACTCAGCTGTTGGAACTATCAGACAAGTGCTTTACAGTAGCTCTGGTTAACATATTAAAGAATCCAGTGGGAAAAGGTGCACAACATGTACAAAGTAATGGAAAATTTTTAGCAGATAGAGGTAGTAATAGTCAAATTGAAATGCTGGAAATAAAAGGCACGATATCAGAGATGAAGAATTCCTTCAGAACTGTCAATAGATAACACAGTTTGCAAAAGAAATATGTCATTTGAGTATGGTTAACATAAATCCAAACTGAAACACAATGAGAAAAAAGTGATAAAAGATCTGTGGGACATTGTCAGTCTATGACTAAAGTCTTGGATGGAGATGGAGAGAGAAAAAAAAATCATAGAGGGTTTGAAAAACAACATAGACACATACCTCTAGAAGTATATTCCAACTGCTGAAAACCAGTAATGAAGAGAAAATCTTGAAGGCAATCAGAGGCAGAAAAACCATATATGTACAGAGCAATGAAAATAATCTACAGTTGACTTGTCATTAGAAAAATTGCAAGCATGAAGATTAAGACATTGCTGTAGTGTTAAAATAAACCCTGTCAACCCAGAATTATATATCCATTGAATTTTTGTTTTTTTTTCCAGTGAGGACAAGGTAAAGTCTTTTACAGATACATGAAAAGCTGAGAGAATCAATTCCCAGCAGACTTATGCTGCAATAACTGTTAAACAAAGTTCTTAAGGCATAGAGAATGTGACATCAGGCAGATACTTAGATCTACACCAGTTTTTTCTGTCAAGGGCCAGATACCATGTATTTTAGGCTTTGTAGGTCAGACAGTCTCTGTCACAACTATTCAACTCTGCCTCTGTAACACAACCACTGTAGATGATGGCTGTATTCCAGTAAAACTTTATTTAGAAAAACTGGAAGGTCAGCTTTGGTTTATGGCTTATAGTATGCTATCCCCTATATATACAAAGAAATCAGGACTCCAAAAATGGTAAAAATAAATACAAAAGGCATGTGTTCCCTCATTTTTAATCATACTATAAAATAACTATATGTCTAAGTAAAAATAGTAATATTGTATGTGGGATATATAAAATATATAAAAGCTAGAGGTATAACAACAATTACCCAAAAGATGGGAGGGAGAATTTTGGAAATATACTTGTATAAGGTTCTTATGTATGTGTGTACGTGTTCAGTCACTCAGCTGAATCCAACTCTGCGACCCCGTGGACCAACCCACCAGGCTCCTCTGTCCATGGCATTTCCTAGGCAAGAATTCTGGAGTGGGTTGCCATGTTCTCCTTCAGTGAATCTTCCCATACCAGGGTTCGAACCCTTACCTCATACATTGACAGGTAGATTCTTTACCAGTGAGTCACCTGAGAAGCCCCAAGGTTCTTACACTATTACATTATTATTTGAAAGTAGATTGTTAGCTACAGTTATATATTGTAAAAATAAATATTTGTTTAAAAAGATATGTATTGTAAATTGAAAACGAGCACTTAAAAAAAAGTAATAGAGATGAAAAAGAATACTTGATACAAAAGCAGGCTGGAAAAAAAAAGGAACAGATGAGACAAACAGAAAACATCCAGTAACAAAAATGGTAGTTTTAAATCCAGCCATGTCAATAATCACATTAAATGTAAATAATCAAAGCACACAGAGAAAGAAAAGATTGGAAAAAAGGTTTTTTACTTTTTTATTCTCTAATTTCTAGTATTTTTTCACATATTTTATTTTATTTTTTTTAAGTATAAGAGGGAATTTATTAGCAGAATACAGTTTCTTGCAGGGACTCCAACAGCTAAGATGAGTTATGAGCTAGAAGCAGGCCCTTCTGCAGGTCACATTGTGCTGTCACCACAATCTTACTTCTGGGTTTCGCCAAGAGCACATACAGAATATCCTAGACGTCAGTTCTCCCTGTATGGTGTGTGAGGGACTAGAATGTGGCTTCGTTTCTGCTGGCCTTTTGATCTTTATATTCCTTTATGCTGGCCTCGAACTTGTCAAGCACATGCTGGCAGACATTCATGAGCTCAGTCAGGCCTCTCTGAAAGGGCTCGACCGCGGGGAGGGCATCTCGGGTCTGTATGCGCAAGTTAATTTTGCTCTCTGAAGGATGGGTTGTAGTGTAACCACAGAATTCCACTTCCGGGTTCTTCATGATCATGTACCGGAGAGAATTTCCTAGGGTATGGTCCTCCTCGTGCAACACAAATGTCACACAGTGTCCATCTGTCCCAGCCGCCTGGACCATCTCCAGGGCTGTCTTCCTCTCGCCTTCAGCTATTGAGGTCTTCACTCCAGACATTTTTCTCTCCAGCTCCTGGTCCTCTTCCATGGCGGGGGCGGCTTCCCGGATCCTCAGGTGGTGCGGGCGGGCCGGAGGCTCTGCCCCATGCCTCGAAACGTGCGGGCGCGGCAGGCAGGCAGGCAGGCAGGCAGGAAGGACCGACGGAAGGAGGGCGGAGGAGCCGCAGCGGCGCGGCAGGGCCCAGCCGCTGGGCGGGTCGTGGAGGCTCCGCCCCTGGCCCCCGCCCCGGCCCCGCCCCCGGCGCGAGGAGCTCACATATTTTAAAGAATAGGTTCTTCCCTACATGAAAATCTTTAAGTAGTAGTTGTTGTTTAGTCGCTAAATTGTGTCTGACTCTTTGCAACCCCATGGACTGCAGCATGCCAGGCTGCCTGTTTTTCATTGTCTCCTGGACTTTGCGCAAACTCTTGTCCATTGAGTCGGTGATGCTATCCAACAGTCTCATCCCTTCTCCTCCTGCCTTCAATCTTTCCCAGCTTCAGGGTCTTTTCCAGTGAGTCATCTCTTTGTATCAGGTGACCAAAAGTATTGTGGCTTCAGCTTCAACATCAATCCTTCCAGTGAATATTTAGGGTTTATGGCCTTTAGGATTGACTAATTGGTTCTCCTTTCCATTCAGGAGATTCTCAAGAATCCTCTCCAACACCACAATTCAAAAGCTTCAGTTCTTTGGCCTTCACCCTTCTTTGTGGTCCAGCTCTCACATCCGTACATAACTACTGGAAAAACCATAGCTTTGCCTAGACAGTCCTTTGTCAGCAAAGTGATGTCTCTGCTTTTTAATATGCTGTTTAGGTTTGTCATAGCTTTCTTCTAATGAGGAAACATCTTTTCATTTTATGCCTGCTGCAGTGATTTTGGAACCCAAGAAAATAAAGTCTCTCACTGTTCCCGTTGTTTCCCCATCTATTTGCCATGAAGTGATGGGACGGGACACCGTGATCTTAGTTTTTTGAATGTTGAGTTTCAAGCCAGCTTTTTGACTGTCCTCTTTCCCCTCATCAAGAAGCTCTTTAGTTCCTCTTCATTTTCTGCCATTAGAGTGGTATCATCTGCATATCTGAGGTTGTTGAACTTTCTCCCGGAAATCGTGATTTCGGCTTGTATTTCATCCAGCCCAGCATTTTACATGATGTACTCTGCATATAAATTAAATAAGCAGGGTGACAATATATAGCCTTGATGTATTCTTTTCCCAATTTTGAACCAATCTATTGTTCCATGTCCGTTTCTAACTGTTGCTTCTAGATCTGCATACAAGTTTCTCAGAAGACAGGTAAGGTGGTCTGGTATTCCCATCTCTTTAAGGTTTTTCCAGTTTGTTGTGATCCATACAGTCAAAGACTTTAGCCTTTGACTAAATGAAGTCAAAGGAAGCAGAAGTAGATGTTTTTTTGCAATTCCCTTGCTTTCTCTATGATGCAACGAATGTTGTCAGTTGATCTCTGGTTCCTCTGCCTTTTTAAAATCCAGTTTGTAGTAAACATCACATTTGTTTACACACTGTGTAAACCTCCTTACAGTGCAACAATGCTGATTCTTCCTTTTTACCTAATAAAGATGGTCTGCTTCTCTGTCTTGCATGAGCATCAGACAGCAACC
Organism: Cervus canadensis; assembly: GCF_019320065.1. Taxonomy (NCBI): domain Eukaryota; kingdom Metazoa; phylum Chordata; class Mammalia; order Artiodactyla; family Cervidae; genus Cervus; species Cervus canadensis. The sequence goes on along the minus strand of NC_057391.1, from coordinate 49,353,519 downwards.
AAGCTCTGTTCAACCAGTGTCTTAGAACCAAGGTAATCTCCCATAACCATTTTCCCCAACTCCTGAGAAAAAAGGAATAATCAGGTAAAGGACTGCATCTACCATATATCCTCTATGTTACAGAATCTACAATTCTGTTAAAATCCACTTTAGGTTGTCCTCATATGCTTTCATATCTCTTCAAACTCTTTATCACCTTTTTCATGTCTTGCATGCTGTTTTTGCTAGATCGTTCTCTTTATTCAGTTGTTGAACAGAAACTTGATTGTGACCCAGTCTGCAAATTGTGCTAGAGAATTACCCATTCGTTAATGCTAAGGAAAGAGTGAAGCCATTAGCTTTTAATGACTTTGAATGAAATGAAAGGCATAAAGAATTTTGAAAACCGTTGAAAGTTTCTACTAGTTCCATTTAAATTATTTCCCAGGAGTCTGCCTTCTTTATCACTTCTGTTTAAGACTTTTTCCTCAAGCACTGATATTTAGGATAGGCTATTAGGATATATAAATATCCTAAATATTGTGGGTCTTTTATTCAATATATTTTTCTTTAAAATAGTAGCTAATACTGAATTAGCGCTTGTGTTTTTCCTATTCTAAGCACATTGTAAGTTAATACATTTTATCCTCACAAAAACTCAATAAAATTTTTATTATCCCATTACAGCATTGAGTCAACTAAGGGATAGAGAGTTTAGGTAACAGTGTTAGTAAGAGTTGGAGTAACCTAGTTATCCTGCATTCAGAGTCTCTGTTCTTCACCACTTTCTCATACCCACTCTTCTTCATTATTACGTTTTTTCCTTTTGGTGGTTTAGTTGCTAAGTCATGTTCAACTCTTCGCAGCCCTATGGGCTGTAGCTCATCAGGCTCCTCCATCCATGAGATTTCACAGGCAAGAATACTGGAGTGGGTTCCTATTTCCTTCTTCAGGGGATCTTTCTGACACAGAGTTCAAACCCAGTTCTTCTACATTGCAGTCAGTCTCCTGCACTGTAGGCAGATTCTTTACCAACTGAGCTACCAGGGAAGCCCCACTTATTTTCCTTACTTCATTTATTCTTTAATTTCTTCGTTTCTCCCTTCAACAAATGTTTTACATACTGTGAGTAATTTAAATTGATTTGTATAGCCATTTATAATGAGCCGGAGTGTTTGAAAAAAACTTATTTTGAGTTGTTTGACTCACAAATGAACTCTGGATTATATCCTGTTGAGAATATGAGGCAAGCCTTTACCTGTTTTCAAACTTTTGACAAAGGTAGGATGGTCGTAAATTGCAGTACAAGAGGCCACTCATTGAAAACTGAAATGTCTCATACTCTGCCCTCATAGTTACCCAAATGTAGCAAGAAACTTATTTAAATCTTAGCAGACCGTAAAAGGGATTTAAGGCTTTATCTGAGGCTTTCTCTGTTTCAAGAAAGTAGTCTCCTTTCAGTTGCTCCATATCTGTACATTTTCTGTGGTGTTTACCTTCCTGCAGTGTATAGGTGGAGAATGTTCAGCCCTAATGAGAAATTTTATTACCATTTAGTTTTTCTTAATCTGAGTAGTATGAAGTCTTAATAATCCTGAGTATATTAACTTCAGTTTCCTACAGTCAAATACCAACTTCACAGTTTAAATACATCAAAGTGTACTAAACAGAGGTACGATGAACTGCCTGTATACCTCATTTTTATAACTGCATGTCATCATTATTACATAAGTCCCTAAATTTTTTTAGCAGCTTGTCTTCCTTTTAGTGCCAACAGTACCCAAATTTACATTCTGTCAGTAGAGGGTGCCTGATTGATAGCAAAGTAGATGAGGATGTCAGTTTCATAGGCTATTGAAATAGAGATCATCCAGTCCAAACTTGTCCCACCTCACTCCTTTCTTTAGGTAAAGAAACTGATTCCTGGGGAGATTTAATGATTTATGCGTCTCACACTGCTAGTTCACACAAAGACAGGACGCTCCTGGTTATCATTTCTGTGCTAGTTTCATTTCACTACCCTGTTTTTTACTAGATAGTTGTTACATGGTAGCAGTTCCACTGACTAGTTCCTTTTTTTATTCCATTTCTTGCTGTCAAGGGAAACTAGCTAATTAACAGTCATTCATTATCTGCTATTTTAGAGGATGGTTCTCTTAAACTGTCTCTCTGCCTCCACATGGCTGTATGCCATAGATAGAGCCTTGGAGTAGAATCTGTTCCTGGCATGCAAACAAAACAAGTCTTGAATTCCAGACCAGTGTTCCCTGAACAAGTGGCATCTGCCTTCTGGTCCCTGGGTGCCATAAAAAACAGACTCAGACACTGACCTTGCCTGGTTAAGGTCATGGTCTAAATTAGACAGCCAGAATACAGAAACATGTGAGAAGATCACAGGAATTAACAATAGTGAGCTTAATGTTTTGTTTATCATTCTATATGCAAGAAGTTTACATATGTGATTACCAAAATAATTTGATAACATGCTGTATTCTCTCTTCCCCCAGCCCAGTTTTTTGGTGATGTGATTTTTTACCTGATTCTCTTTTTTCCTTTATTTTTGGAGTAAGAGGAGTAGACAAGATTGAGGTGTATTGAAGGATTAGCTCAGTAGAATTGGCTGGAAAGTTGCAAAGCATCAATTGAATTATTTTGAATCCTTCTTCATTTAAGAAATGGCATTAAGAAACGGCATTAGGATACTATGGTTACTTGATTGTTTTTAGAGAATACATATTTACCATGTTTCCTCCTGAAATGCAGCCAAAGGTGAAGAGATAATTCCTGTTTCTATAATCTGTTGGATTATTACAAAAATGAAGTATCTTTATATCTTAAGTTTTAAACTTCATGAGGTTGTAGAAATGAGGAAACACACTTAAAATCTGAGTCTAAGGGAAAGCAACAGTGCAATACAGATATGAATACATTTTCAGATACAAGTTAGAAAGGTAATTTTTAAGTAACATCTCTGAGAGAAGTGGAGTTTAGATTTTGAACTACCTGTAAAGAATACCTTGATATGGGTTCTGAAATGGACCATGAAATGGTCTAGAAAGTTTTGATAAAGGACTAAAATTGATCGATATATTTTCTTTTTCTACTGTGTTCCTTCATTCCCAATTTCTGCCTACCTACCTCACCCTCTCGTATTGAATCCTGCATGTTAATATTTTCTCTTCCAGCTTTCCAGTGACTGAAAAGCAAACTGTTTTGTGTAAGAAACCTTCTCATCCTTGCCATTTGTTTAGTTTGTGAATCTGATTTTAGGAGGAGGGATGGAGAGCATGGGAAGAACAGCTGGACTGGTGAATGTTTGTGTCTCAGACTACTTTCTCTCGGGTTTAGTCGCAAAAAGTCATTTCTGAAGCCTATTCAAATTGCCCAGGTCTGACAGTGTGTTCTTATCAAGAATAATGAGATCCTTTATTGGTACAGTAGCAATTCTGCAGGATTAATTGGGAAGATGCTTATAGTTTGATGCCTGTCACTAGAAGTTGATGCAGAGTTAAGGTGGAATAAAATGATGAGATAAAGACTGGGTTAGAAAAGTGATTACAACTGGGAACTTGCTAATCACTGACCTCTGTAGGGATCCTTTGGTTTATCACTAATCTCACTCACACTTGGCATTTTCCTATGCTGCTGCCTCATCATTCATTGCTGTGTGAGTAATTTGGCACAGAGTGAACAAGAGGAGGGCATAGAGAGTCCAGCAGCTGTGCTTGTTGGCACTAGATATTTAAATATCTTCAATGTAGCCAGCAGCGTGCTTGGCACAAATGTTAGCCAATAATACTTAAACAAATTGTTGTGAAGAAAATAGGCAAGCATTTATGTTAAAAACCCCCTCTCTCTTTCCTTCCCTTTTAAAAAAATCTGTTAGTTTGAGTTCCTTTTAAGGCTCTTTTTTCTTCCGGTAAGTTTAAAGAGGTTGCTTCCAAAATGAAGGCTGTGATTGTAATATTTAGCATTGTGCTAGGTTCTTTCAGATAAGAATTTCCAACTACTTTATAAGCATTAATTAAATTGTACAGGACTGTGTGAAGTACATGTTTCTTGGTTGGTTTTACTGAAAGAGTGAGGTGGGGCCATTGATGTTCAGTGACTTGTAACTTGCCCCGTTCACCAAGTGAGAGAGAAACAGCCAAGATGTGAACCCAGTGGTCAGAGTTCCTGAGTCTCTGCTTAGATATACCCAAAGGCATTACGGATCTTCCCATTCTTAGGACAGTATTTTATGTTTCTCCAGGTGGTTAGTATGATTCAGATTGAATGACAGTTTTGGTACTCTTTGTCCACAAGAAGAGAGGAAAAGCGTCTCTATACATAAATGAGTTAGGTAATTAATGAGTTTTCAAAGATACCCAAGGGGGAGGAGGATATTCTCCTCATAGAACCATGACCAAATTCAGATTTGGGCCCAGGTATTTAGATTTGCCTGTGTAAGAATTTTATATTGTTTCTTTGAAAACTAAATATAGAAAAACTCTCATGATCTATTTATTGAAATATTTTGAAACATTGTAATGTTGATAGTGACAGAAAGTGAAGAATTAAAGAGCCTCTTGATGAGGGTGAAGGAGGAAAGTGAAAGAGTCAGTTAAGACTAAATATTAAAAAAAACTAAGATCATGGCATCTGGCCCCATTACTGCATGGCAAATAGAAGGGGGAAAGGTGGAAGCAGTGACAGATTTCCTCTTCTTGGGCTCAAAAATCAGAGGTGTGGGAGGTGACTGCAGCCACGAAATCAGAAGACGATTGCTTCTTGGTGGGAAAGTGATGACAAACCTAGACAGTGTGTTGAAAAGCAGAGACATTACTCTGCTGCCAGAAAGGTCCGTATAGTCAAAGCTATGGTTTTTCCAGTGGTCATATATGGTTGTGAGAGCAGGACTGTAAAGAAGTCAGAACACCAAAGAATTGATGCCTTTGAACTGTGGTGCTAGAGAAGACTCTTGAGAGTTCCTTGGACAGCAAGGAGATCAAACCAGTCAATCCTAAGAGAAATCAACCCTGAACATTGAGTGAAAGGACTGTTTTTGGTCATCTGATGTGAATAGATGACTCACTGGAAAAGTCCCTGATGCTGGGAAAGATTGAGGACAGAAGGAGAAGAGGGCGTCAGAGGATGAGATGGCTGGACGGAATCACCAGTGCAGTGAACGTGAACTTGGGCAAACTCCAGGAAACGGTGAGGGACAGGGAGGCCTGGCATGCTGCAGTCCATGGCGTCACAAAGAATTGGACACGACTGGGTGACTGAACAACAGTGTTGATCTAGGTAGTTTTTGACATATCCAGGAATTCTTTTTCTAGGTTAAGCCTTTGTCTTTTAAGAAAAATAGTCTAATGCTGCTCGTTGAAAATAGAGTGTTAGGGATTTTGCTGTTAGTCCAGTGGTTAAGACTCCAAGCTCCCGATGCAGGGGGCCTGGGTTCGATCCCTAGTCAGGGGACTAGATCCCACATGCCACAACTAAGACTCGACACAGCCAAATAAATAAAGATTTTTTTAAAAAATAAGATATGGTTATGGAGTTTTTTATTTAATAGATTTTTGAATTTGAATGTAAATCAGTAGGCCTGAATGAACTTGAAATAATATTGGCTTTCAGGCAAATAGGGAAACTATTTGTTCTAATTTGTGCTGTTACTCGTGAAGTCAACAATTCTTCCTTGAATAGTGTCTATTCATTGAAATTACTAAACTTTTTTGGAAGCTTTCAAGTACTCACTAAACTGCTACAGAAATAAATACTGAGCCAGCTACATCTTCCATGATATCTCTTTCTCTGGTCATTTCCTCATAAAAATATTATTGGGTTTCCCATGTGGTGCTAATGGTACAAAACCCGCCTGCCAATGCAGGAAACAAAAAGAGGTGTGGATTCAATTCCTGGGTCAGAAAGATCCCCTGGAGGAGGGCATGGCTGCCCATTCCAGCATTCTTGCCTGGAGAATCCCATGGACAGAAGACAGAGGAGCCTGACGAGCTACAGTCCATAGGGTCGCAAAGAGTCAAATATAGCACATGTTGGTAGGAAAAGAGCACTTACAGCTGGGGCAGGTTTCTAGAAACCTGTAGATTGAGAGATCCTGAAAATTTACTGTCCTATCTCACAGCTTCCTTCAGTGACTCCTTGGTATTAACAGAATATCTAGGAAGATGAAAAATAAAACTAGCAGTGCTACCAGCAGTGTAAGGAAAGCACCTTTCCACAGTGCCTCCTTGCAGGTAATAGCTGGTCAGCAAATTCCGACAGCAACCTCAAGACGTTGGGAGTGAAAAAGAGAAAGTGGAAGAGTCCTACACTGCTGCGTACTCTAAAGAAGGTTCAGCAAAGCAGCTGGAGAGTTCATGAGCCCACGTTGGTCAAGAGTAAAGCCCTGTCTCCCAGGAAGGAGTGTGCTTTGCTTTTCGCACCATACTCTGTCAGATGTGTTGGAGCAAGTGGGCCTCAGGGCAGAAGCAGCCCTGAATTCTAGACCACAGCAGGTGGAGCAGTTCCCCAAAGGACCTGACTTCAGGGAGTTAGTTACATTCCCCAAAACAGGAGTGTTCCACAAGGTGTGTTCTCTTGGCTGGCGTAGCAGTTGATTTTTTTTAATTGTTTAAAACATATACACACAAACAAATCCCTTCATTGGCCACACAAAACAATCTTGCAGGATGCTTTTATGCAACCTCTAATATTGTCCAGCTTGTTTATTCTTACAGATTAGGAAACTGAGGCCCAGAAGGACATGAAAATAATAAATATTTTTCTAAAAGGCACTTGAAGCAAGAGTAACATCATCATGTGTCCTTTGTGAAAACTAAAAACAATTGAGTTAAACCAGCATAACTACATTGCTATCGTATCCAGAGCCAACCTTGGGAGTAGTTGGGCTTTGCTGCCAATCATTTGGGGGATGATTTGTTGTTGGTCCCTCTTTTCATTAGGAGTACATTTCACATCCAGTGCTAAATCAGTTGATTGGTAGAAGCTGCTTGGAGGGCTCAAAAGAGAAAAAAATAATATATTTGGGACCTGCCAAGTGTCTGCATATATGATCAGAATGTAAGAATTGTGTCCTAAACCTCCACTGGAAAGTAGGGCAGTATAAAAGAATGTTAAGAATTTGGTGTCAAGACAACCCTGCATTGTAGATCTTTCAATTCTTTGACTTTGGGTAAATTATTTTTCCTCATTAGTGAAATGGGGATTTAATAGTACCTCCCTCAGTGGGTCAGAACAATTAAATCCATCCCTAGCTTTCATCTGGCTTATTTCAGTAGTCTTCTAAGTGGTCTTCCTGTTTTCACACTTGTTCCCTCATAGTTTAGTCTCCTGGAGAAGGCAATGGCAACCCACTCCAGGACTCTTGCCTGGAAAATCCCATGGATGGAGGAGCCTGGTAGGCTGCTGTCCATGGGGTCGCTAAGAGTCGGACATGACTGAGCGACTTCACTTTCACTTTTCACTTTCATGCATTGGAGATGGAAGTGGCAACCCACTCCAGTGTTCTTGCCTGGAGAATCCCAGGGACGGGGTAGCCTGGTGGGCTGCCGTCTATGGGGTCGCACAGAGTCGGACACGACTGACGTGACTTAGCAGCAGCAGTTTATTCTCCACACAGCAGCCACAATGACGGGTGTGGAGTATAAAGATGTGGATCATCTTTTCAGTAGAACAGTTCTGAAGTCTATTGGATATCCCAACAGAAAAAACTTGTTCCTTGACCTTTTACCAGCATACACAAAAAACCAAAGTCAGATTTAAGTGTGTGAAAGATTAAGCTTTTAAAAGAAAGCATAGAGAAACAGATTCCTAACCTTGGAATAGCAGAGATTCTTAAATAGTGCACACACCAAAGAATGTTAATCATATAGGGAAAGATGGACAGATTGGACTGTGTTAAAATGAAGAATTTCTGTTTGTCAAAACACACCATTACGAGAGTAAATAGGCAAGCTACATAAAATATATAGATACAGTAAAATGTCTTGTTTGAAATATGTATACAAATCAGCAAGACAAACAATCCAGTAGGAAAAAAAGTGAGCAAAATTGTGAATGATCATTTTACAGTAAAACACCTGAATGTCTAATAAACATGAACTCATTGTGATTCACCAGTAGTAACTTGACTGCTAAAAATGTCTATTTTTAGGTCTTCTGCATTAATAAACAAATTTGCAACAAAAGAGCTAATTGTTCCACGCATCTCTTTACAAATAAGAAAAGCTGGAATGTCATATTATTTTCTGCACAGTTTTTATTTCACTATTGGAAATTCTGTTTTCTGAGTGTTATTCCTCAACAGCCCCCACTTTGGCTTTTTAGTGTTATTCTTAAACTGTGAGTGATACAAAATAGAAAGCAATCATCATGGATCTTTTTTTCATGACACTGTTTATGTTCAAAAAAGTACTGCTTTGGGCAGGAGTTGGAGTAGGTAACCTCTGAAGTCTCACTGAAAAAATGAATCTCTGATCCTGGGAAAGATCATGTGGTCTTATTTAGTATTCACAATTACTGAGAAATGACGTAGGGGGTCCTTTAATTCACCTGCACTTCAAGGAGTTTCCAAAATTGGTGTTTACTTTTACCCTGCTGAAGATCTGAACCCTTTTAAACCAGGGTTCCCACAATTGGGTGTGGCGCATTCTACCAACATAAATGACCTGCCAAGAGGATTCCTGTCATTTCAACTCTTTCCTCCACTCCTCTGGGAGGGGACATGCCTTCAATTTTTGAAGTGGAGTAAGCGTTAGAAATTTCTGGTCTTCTTCTTCCTACCTCTCTTTTCTGGGGCTTCCAAGTACTTAGCATAAATTTAGATAGGTTCAGGTAATGTGATGAATCAAAGATGAAATTTAAAATACTTTTTTTAGGAAAAGAAATCCTGCATTTACATCTAGAAAAATCAGTTGTATAAGTACAGAATAGGAAGGCTTGGTTTAACAGTGTTTCAGCTTTCTTTTTTTAAAAGTCTACTTTGTGCCCAACAAGATAGTATGACTGTTAAAAAAGCCAGTGTATTCTGGACTGCAGTTACGGTGTAACTAAATTCCAGTAGAGGTGTAGAGGAAGGCACATTTCCTTGTTTCTCTTCTGTCGTGTCTTCTTACATTTCCTTTTCTCTTTGCTGTTTGTGTTTTCAGTCTGTACCTTTCTACTCCTTTTTTTTTGTTTGTTTTTTCTCTTTTGCTGATTAGGGGGAAACAGCATTTAATTGCTTTTGAAAAAATCAGTGACTATCTGTCTGTACAATGAAAGATGGGGTCCTCTGTTTATATTTGGTTCTCAGCACACTGCTGCTGCTAAGTCACTTCAGTCGTGTCCAACTCCGTGTGACCCCATAGACGGCAGCCCACCAGGCTACCCCGTCCCTGGGATTCTCCAGGCAAGAACACTGGAGTGGGTTGCCATTTGCTTCTCCAATGCATGAAAGTGAATCTCAGCACACTAGAAACTCCCCAAGACTGGCTGGATTTTCATTCTTTGGTCCTTCAGTAAAGAAAAGGTGCTCACCTCAGCCCTTAGTTCACTCAGGTGTTTGACTGACTTGTCTCAGTCAGCACGTACTGCTTCTGTCCTTGAGACTGATTGTTCTCACAGCCCGCGGATAGCGTGAGCTGGGTCTAAACGAAAACCAATCTGACAACACTTAAGCTTTACGTAGGGCAAAATACAGCTTATTTCCGACACCCCTTTTGTTTGAAAGTCACTTGCCTAAAAGACCATATTGGGCCACCTCCTCAGAAGACCCTTCTTCTGTGCTCAGAAGATCCTTCTGTAAGATGGGTGGGTGGTTTCATCTCTACTTCTAGTGTGACTATGCATGCTGAATCACTTCAGCCGTGTCCGACTCTTTGTGACCCTGTGGGCTGTAGCCCTCGGGGCTCCTCTGTCCCTGAGATTTTCCTGGCAAGAATAATGGACTGGGTTGCCATGCCCTCCTCCAGTTAGCTCCCACATTGCAGGCAGATTCTTTACCAGCTGAGCCACAATGGAAGCCCAGTACTGGAGTGGGTAGCCTATCCCTTCTCCAGCAGATCTTCCCAACCCAGGAATCAAACCAGGGTCTCCTGCATTGCAGGTGGACTCTACCTACTGAGCTGTCAGGGAAGTCCTGAGTATTACCAGACGATGTCTATTACTTCATTCAGGTTTGAATATGACTATCCTTCCTTGTTCAGTAAGCCTTATGGATTGTGTCAGCCCCAGACAATTCTCTGTCCATTCCTCTAGAACCACCCACGGTGTGTTTGGATCTGGACCTCAAGACACCTGACCTTAATTGTGAAACTTGTTTTTCATCCAGATAGGCTATAAGCTTTTCTGCTTATTGACACCTATTAAGGGCGCAGGCTTGGCTCTTCATCTTATAATGCCACCATCTCTCAGAGTGATTAACCCATAAATGTTTGATGGAAGTTATCAAACTCAGATTCTTCTATCTAGTCAACTCCTGCATATTTGTGCTTGGGTTGGGGAGGAATGGGAAGGTAAACTTGCCTGTCGGTTCCCAGCCTCAGCTTGACTGCTGATTATGTCCTGTGCCAAAAGAATGTAGGTGAAACGATCTTCTGAAGAGTTCTTTATAGACTAATATTAACATTAGTTTGTGTTTCTGGAGTTTAGACAAGCAGTGGAGAGTTTCAACTTGCTGTTAAAATACGTATGTTATTCCTAGGGAACAAGATGACTTAGAATTTTATTTTTTTTAATACAAGAAAATTTGTTACAGTAATGACTGTTTCTAGTAGTTTATATATCTTTCACAAACACCTGGGTAAAATAATTTCTTGAATCAGTAATTTGCTTTTTCTTGAACAGTAGTTATAAATCCTGTCCAAATTATTCAAAATCTTCTGTCATGTCTTGAACATTTCTGTTTGGGGTCAGAAAATACTGGGCTGATTAATGTATAATATACCATGCAAGTCTAAATAAAAAGCTTTTGCACACAGAATATTTATGAAATACATGTTGGGCTCAAGATACAAATATATATATAAATATATCTTTAAATAATATGTTTCTCTTCCACTAGTGTTGGGGTTCTTAAAGTGAGTCCATAGACTCTCAAAATGGAAGCAAAATCAATGAACTTGGACAGGAAAAGAATTGTTATTTTCCCAGTCTCCAAGTGAAATTTAGCATTTCCCCTGATGAGGAATTTCCTTGAATGAGGGTAGCAAAACAGACCTGATAGTATTTATGGTTTTTGTCACCAATAGAACAGATATTCTCATAGCATAATATAGTTGTTAAAGATATCTTAAATTGTCATTTGTGATTTAAAATTACCATTGTTAATAGGCCTACTTCTAGATCTTGCACTTAATGTGTTAGTAATGAGGCATTACTATGCAGCATATTTGTTTAATATTTTAGTAACTTATTAGATTATAATAGTACATATCTTGCTTTGTACTTTTAAAAACATTATTCTGAAGAGTAGTTCTAGGTTCAGGATGGGGAACACATGTACACCATGGCTGATTCATGGCAATGTATGGCAAAACCACTACAATATTGTAAAGTAATTAGCCTACAATTAAAATAAATAAATTTAAAAAATAAACAAAAATAATAATAAACAGACTATGTATAAGAAAAAAAATAATAAAACCAGTGAGAAGAGTGGCGTTATTTTTTTTTAAATGAAGAGTAGTTCTGCCAAAGAGGCCTGTGGTTCATACATACCCACACGCAAAAAAAACCCCTCTACTAGAATATCTCAGTAAAATTTTTGTAATATTTTTAATAGGTGTTTCAAAGGAAATGAGATATATGTTGTTACTAGTAGTTCTTAAATTGTAGTCAGAAGTTTTTGTTCTTTATCAGACATCTAAAATAAAATAAAAAGACATAGGATTCACCTTACTTGTTGAAGACTGTTCTTGTGAAAAGTAATTTTGTAAGAATTAGAGATTATTGTCTTTTAAATCTCAGACATGATATGTGTTATTATATTTCAGGAGTACCCAGATTTCTAAAGTCCCTAAGAGGTAAATAGTTCTAACAAGTTAAAAGTGAACTAAAAATGTATTTACATTTTTAATCTCATTTGAATAGGATAAGTGTCATTTTAAAAACAAGCTCTCAACTTTCCATTTCAGAGGAAACTTTACTTTGAAATATTATGGGCTAATATTAAATGACTTTCATTCTCTCTGGCTTGAACATCTTCTGTGAAAGAAGTTTAGAAATTTAAATAGGTACAGGAAGTAAATTTTAAAACTTGACTTTTTTTTAAACCGTCTTTATCTAATGGGTAGCTTCCACACAGATATTAAGATTGCATTTGAAATCTGTACTTTATTTTAAAAAAAGACCTAATATCTCTCATTCTGTTTCCTTGTCCACCTCAACAATTAAAAAAAAAAAAGTCCTTACTCTAGTACAGTTGAGTGAAAGTATAACAGTTGTTTAGTTTTAAGTCTTTACTGTTTGTTTGAAATAATGTTTAAGGAAGAATTTGCAAGGTAAAAAGGACTTAATGAATATTTCAACTAATAATAAGTTGATAGTATATTGTTGTGAATGACAAGTCATTGGAACAGTCTTTTTTTTTTTAAACTTTATGGTATTGGTTTAAAATGTTATTGTCTCCCAGTTCTGTCCTGCTAGGTATATGACATCCCATCTTTGTTCAACAGGGAAGGGTGTGTGTCAGACTTGAAAATGTATAATCCTTTAAGAATTTTGTGAAGCAGGTTACAAGAGTTGAAATGTAGAATCCAAAACTGCAAGATATTATTTTGACTTGTATAAGCAGTCTTACTTGTAAAGGATATATTTAAAGAGTTACGAATGTTTTCGTTTTTATTTCATATGTATATTTTGCCAATTAAAATTCTTTATATAGAACATATTACTTGGTGGTGAGAATGAGGCAAATCACATTATTTAACCTGTTTTCATAAATCACGTAATTTTTATATGTTGGCATTGCTTCACCTGTAATAGGTACTTCATCAGTAGTAAACAGTAAGTGCTTCTTAAGACATATTCTAATGGGCTCAGAAATTATATCCTTAATTATTAAAGTATTTTCTAATAATTTGCTTTGTTATTACAAGAATTGTTTTGTGTATCTAAAGGTTCAGTAGATGCCAGGTTCAGAGTTGTAAGATTTCTGTATCAGTTGGCCAGTTGAGTATCTCAGTAGCATGCATACATCAGTGAAAATGATCAAATATTAATACATACATCTCTGAAGTTTTTTTTTTAAAATCATGTACCACATCAGTAAACAATTTTGAGCATGTCATCTACGTGTGGAGTTTTTTTTAATTAATAAACTGTAGTTTTATATGGAGAAGGCAATGGCAGCCCACTCTATTACTCTCACATGGAAAATCCCATGGACAGAGGAGCCTGGTGGGCTGCAATCCATGGGGTTGCTAAAAGTCAGACAGGACTGAGCGACTTCACTTTCACTTTCCACTTTCGTTCATTGGAGAAGGAAATGGCAACCCACTCGTGTTCTTGCCTGGAGAATCCCAGGGACAGGGGAACTTGGTGGGCTGCCGGCTGTGGGGTCGCACAGAGTCAGACACAACTGAAGTGACTTAGCAGCAGCAGCAGCATAGTTTTATATAATCACAAGCCAATATCTCATTGTGTAGTGTACAGTTATGGTGAAGTTCATATAGCCTCAGTAACTTTAAATATTTTAGGTAACTTGTCAGATTTAATTTTTTTTTTTTTTTTACTTTGAAACAGAGAAAAAGAATTAGCTCTTCCATTATCATTGTTTATTTGCATTCCCATCTTTGATATTAACATCAAATTGTGGTCCTTGCAGAAATCTTTTTAAGCAATGTGTCTATTTGTGAGAGATCATTTAGTTTAAAACTATATGCTATTGAAAATTCACTTTACTAAACCTACTAAGCTCCTGTGTATTGAAAAGCAGATTAGCACTGGTGTCAGTTGTCAGCACTTTGGGACATCTGCCCTCCCTCTAGAGCTGGCCTATACCATTCCTGACACTTGGCCATCAGCTTTGGAACTGCAAATATAATCCCAACAGGAATTCTTATTTTTTTCTGGGAAAGGTATATATTGGAATGAAAACTGCAGAGAAAGGTGATGCATAGTTGAAAGTGTTCATCCTTTAATCCAGCAGTTCCACTTCTTTGTGTCTATCCTGAGAAACTCTTCTGTGTGTAAACAATATGTACAAGGATATTTGTTTAAGCACTCTTCATGATAACAACAGAAAAAGTAGAAACTATTTTTCTGTTTTTCAGTAGGAAAATAGATCAACTGTGCTTTTTATTTGTATATTGGTACATTTTATAGCAGCAAAAATGAGTGAACTACATATCTTTAATGTATATCTCAGGTTATATAACATGTAATCCCATCTGTTTAAATGTATTAAACACAGATAGTTATGTCTATTTTGTTGGAGTACATAAATATATGCTAATAGATTCAAAATATACATGGGAATCATATACCAATTTTATGGTAGTGGTTACCTTTGAGTCTGGGGTAAGATGTGAGCTATATCGATACTGTTTTAATTTTGGAGAGAGAAGGGGAAGATGTTGAATCTGAAGCAGGTATGGGAAAACGTATGCTTACTTGTACGTATATGAATCATACTGTTGGCTGTATAGATATCCATTCTTTTGAATTTTTTTTCGTTTTGTCACATGACTGAAATGACAGTAAGCTATTCAGATTTTGTTTATTGGATTTTATTTTCTTGTTTATCATTTGTTCTCATAAATGGTCTAGAAGTTTAATTGATTGTGTGTCAGTCAATAAAGATTTTTATATAAAGTTACTTTCTTTGTTTTACAGGAAAAACATCAGAGAGAGGCTCATTTTCCCTGTACAGCAGAGATACTGGATTACCAGGCTGTCAAGTAAGTTAATAAATACAAAATCAGTGCGATAATTTCTTAACATGTAAGTAAAGACATTAACAGACAAGGTGGAAATTTATCCAGTTTATTTCACCCTTTTTGTGCATTTAATTTGTGACTAAATGTAGTGGGGTTTTAGTAATTAGACATTTTCTTTCTGCTCCTCTGTTTGAAATGGTTTCCATTCTGTGGTTCACCAAACTATTTCTCTATCGTCAAAAGAATTTCATAACTCACCTCCATTTTAACTGGAGGCAAAGTACCAGTTACCTTCCTACCATCTTCCAAAATGCTGATTTCTGAAAATGATGTCTGTTTATTTCCTCATAAAAAGAACAGTGTTGCTGGTAAACTTCAAGAAGAACATGAAATTGCTCTGTGAGGCTTGACTATCGTATGTTAAACTTACTAATGTTGGAAGTAGTTTCATCATAATCTGTACTCAACTCAGGTCCGGCTGTTTGCTACTTGCAAATCAATACCTGAGGAGCAGGTGTTGGTAGAAAGGAAAGTTGCTTTTGATCAGAAAGTTGACAATCTGGGGAGAAGGCAGACTTGAATACCCCTGCCAAAACCAATTCTGAAGATGCTGCTCAACCATGACGGTGTATAAAGGGGGAGAAAGGGGGGAATTAATTTCAGGTAATCATTGAGATGAAGAGTCAGAGACATTGCAATTCCCCACTGCATGTAGTCTTATTGGCTTCTTCTTGTGATCTTTCTTTAGAGGCAGTCTTTTTTCTTTGGTCACAGGACATCATGTGAGATATTAATTCCCTGGCCAGGAGTTGAACACCTGCCCCCTGCGATGGGAGCATGGAGTCTTAACCACTGTACTGCCAGGGAAGTCCCTTAGATGTCATCCTGTTCACAAGTTTGTGCATACAGCTTGTCCATGAGATTACTACAGGAGAAGCTAGGGAGGAGGTCTGATGGTCATCTGCTACTTATTCTTCATTTTGTCATCATTGATCTATGGAAGGAAACAGCAGGTGAGGCAAGGTATTATTATATGATCAAAAGATTTGAAAACTGCTTGGGCCAGAGATCAGCAGAGCATGACAGGTCCCTGGTTTAAGGGTAGTTGTAATATAGCTTTGCTAAAGTGACACGACACAAAGGGTTTCCTGATGAGGGGAGTTTCTTGGAAAGAGCTCCTTGCAAATGTGCAGTGAAACCATTTTTAGAGTTTCCTCCAGTCTCTTTGACTTGGAAATGTTCTTTCAACTCTTCATATTTCTTAGTATGTTGCATTTCTACTAATGGCCATTTCCTCTGCTTTTTTCCCCACATCTTTACACTGAGAATCCTAAATACACAGTTTGCCTGCAGATTCCCACCACAATCAAGCCAAAAAGCATACAAAGGAAAGGCAGAATACATTTAAGTGTTTTCTGCTGTCTGCATGCCTTTATCATAAGACCCACCTTAACTTTAGACATGGGCACTTAACTGTCAGTGACAATGAAAAGTAAAGTGAAAGTGTCAAGTCGTTCAGTTGTGTCCAACTATTAGAGACCCATGGTTTGTAGCCCTCCAGGCTCCTCTGTCCTTGTAATTCTCCAGGCAAGAATACTGGAGTGGTTTGCCATTCCCTTCTCCAGGAGATCTTCCTGATACTAGTAACTATCCCATAGTTGTGCCATTCAGAATACCTAGCTTCAAATCTCATGTCTGTGATTACTGACCTGTGGTTCTAAGACAAGTCATTTAACCTTAAATCGAATCTCTGCATTGACTTCTTCATTTGGAAAACAGAATTAGCAATTTTTTCCCCCACGTATATAAGTCTCGGAAGGCTAAACTGCTGTACAGGAGACAGGGATTAAGACCATCCCCATGGAAAAGAAATGCAAAAAAGCAAAGTGGCTGTCTGAGGAGAACTTACAAATAGTTGTGAAAAGAAGAGAAGCAAAAAGCAAAGGAGAAAAGGGAAGATATACCCATTTGAATGCAGAGTTCCAAAGAATAGCAAGGAGAGATTAAAAAAAAAAGCCTTCCTCAGCGATCAATGCAAAGAAATAGAGGAAAACAACAGAATGGGAAAGACTAGAGATCTCTTGAAGAAAATCAGAGATACCAAGGGAACATTTCATGTAAAAATGGGCTCGATAAAGGACAGAAATGGTATGGACCTAACAGAAGGAGAAGATATTAAGAGGAGGTGGCAAGAATACACAGAACTGTACAGAAAAGATCTTCACAACCTAGTCACTATGGTGTGATCACTCAGCTAGAGCCAGACATCCTGGAATGTGAAGTCAAGTGGGCCTTAGAAAGCATCACTATGAACAAAGCTAGTGGAGGTGATGGAATTCCAGTTGAGCTATTTCAAATCCTGAAAGATCATGCTGTGAAAGTGCTACACTCAATGCCAGCAAATTTGGAAAATTCAGCAGTGGCCACAGGACTGGAAAAGGTCAGTTTTCATTCCAATCCCAAAGAAAGGCAATGCCAAAGAATGCTTGAACTACTGCACAATTGCACTCGTCTCACATATTAGTAAAGTAATGCTCAAAATTCTCCAAGCCAGGCTTCAGCAATACGTGAACCGTGAACTTCCAGATGTTCAAGCTGGATTTAGAAAAGGCAGAGGGACCAGAGATCAATTTGCCAACATCCGCTGGATCATCTAAAAAGCAAGAGAGTTCCAGAAAAACATCTATTACTGCTTTATTGACTATGTCAAAGTCTTTGACTGTGTGGATCACAGTAAACTGTGGAAAATTCTTCAAGAGATGGGAATACCAGACCATCTGACCTGTCTCTCAAGAAACCTGTATGCAGGTCAGAAAGCAACAGTTAGAAATGGACGTGGAACAACAGACTGGTTCCAAATAGGAAAAGGAGTACATCAAGGCTGTATATTGTCACCCTGCTTATTTAACTTATATGCAGAGTACATCATGAGAAACGCTGGGCTGGAAGAAGCACAGGCTGGAATCAAGATTGCCAGGAAAAATATCAGTAACCTCAGATAGGCAGATGACACCACCCTTATGGCAGAAAGTGAAGAGGAACTGAAAAACCTCTTGATGAAAGTGAAGGAGCAGAGTGAAAAAGTTGGCTTAAAGCTCAACATTCAGAAAACTAAGATCATGGCATCTGGTCCCATCACTTCATGGCAAATAGATGGGGAAACAGTGTCAGACTTTATATTGGGGGCCTCCAAAATCACTGCAGATGGTGACTGAAGCCATGAAATTAAAAGACACTTACTCCTTGGAAGGAAAGTTACAACCAACCTGGATAGCATATTTAAAAGCAGAGCCATTACTTTGTCAACAAAGGTCCGTCTAGTCAAGGCTATGGTTTTTCCAGTGGTCATGTATGGATGTGAGAGTTGGACTGTGAGGAAGGCTGAGTGCCGAAAAATTGATGCTTTTGAACTGTGGTGTTGGAGAAGACTCTTAAGAGTCCCTTGGACTGCAAGGAGATCCAACCAGTCCATCCTTAAGGAGATTAGTTCTGGATGTTCATTGGAAGGACTGATGTTGAAGCTGAAACTCCAATACTTTGGCCACCTCATGCGAAGAGTTGACTCATTGGAAAAGACCCTGATGCTGGGAATGATTGGGGGCAGGAGGAGAAGGGGACAGCAGAGGATGAGATGGCTGGATGGCATCACTGACTCAATGGTCATGAGTTTGGGTAGACTCCGGGAGTTGGTGAATGGACAGGGAGGCCTAGTGTGCTGTGATTCATGGGGTCACAAAGAGTCGGACACAACTAAGCGACTGAACTGAACTTAACTGAAACCTTCTAGATCATGCTTGATAACTGTAGAATTCCTTACTTCCCTCTCATTTAATTTGTTTGGTCAAGGAGGGGCCTGAGAACTTGTGTTTTTAATACATGCTTCAGGTGATTTTAATTCCCATGAACTGGGGATTATGCTTTGAGAATCCCAGTTCCTCTGTATACCCCAAAGGTAAGCATATATGGAGTATTAAAAAAGGAACTACAAAAAAATAAAAATAAAAAAGGAACTACAAGATCATTGTTTAATAATTATCCTATGTTGGAGAGATCAGGCTGGCCCATGGAAAAGAGAACGAGGTTATGGGAATATATAAAATATAAAATAATGATATTGCTGTATCAGGAAGTTTTATAGATATTCGAATCAGGAAAAGATTTGTTTTTGAAGAATGTACAGAAGCAATGCTTGAACCCCCAATAAAAGCCCAAAATTGAGCACAGAGTAGAGAGGATAATACTGCAATAAGAGTAAATAACGTCAGTGAAGACTGGAGGTCTTTAAGTAGAAGGTTTCCTTAACTGTGAATGGAACAATGGCTTTGCTGTTTATTACTGTTACTTAGCTCTGACTATACTACAGTTGCTGGGAGAAATTACCGTGGATCATACATACCAGCTGATTTGAGGCCTAAGTAGTAAATTCAGAAAATTCAAGAGTATATCACTCCCATTCAAAAAAACCCCTGTATTTCAAACAGTACTTACTATAATGAGTCAAAGAAAAAAAAATACATGAAAACAACTGGCTGCCATTTTGTCTTACCTATTCACAAGCAACATAATAATCTTAACCACACAATGATAATGGAGGAAAATATGAATAGTGGCTACAAAGTTATATCTAAACACCACTTTGAAACCATTTTTCCTCAACAAAATCCCCAAGGAACATTTATTTTGCTATTAATGTACTTAAAATGCTGCTGACATAACACAAAATTCAGGCTAATTTAATAGTGCCTGATGGGCCTTACTTCATGTAAAGATGATGTAATAATATGTTGCTAAATGAGTCTGCTCGTATTACCTTCACGGCAATTGCATAACTGATGAGCCATTAAAAGGAAACTGGTGTTGCAGTATTACTGGAAACATTGATAGATCATTCTGCAATTGAATTTTTTTTTTTTATTTAACACAGAGCATAGAAGCCAACATCTTTAC
The DNA here is from genome assembly GCF_019320065.1 of Cervus canadensis. NCBI lineage: Eukaryota > Metazoa > Chordata > Mammalia > Artiodactyla > Cervidae > Cervus > Cervus canadensis. The sequence continues at coordinate 49,333,729 of NC_057391.1, read as the reverse complement.
TAACAGTAGGTATGGGGGCAATAAATTGGAAGATTGGGATTGAGATATACACACTACTATATATAGGTAACTAATAAGGACCTACTGTGTAGCATAGGAAACTTTACTGAATACTATATAATGACCTATATGGGAAAAGAATGTAAAAAAGAGCAGATAAATGTATAACTGATTCAGTTTGCTGTATCCCTGAAACTAGCCCAAGATTGTAAATCCAACTATATTCCAATAAAAATTAATTATAAAAGTTAAGTGTCAAGAAGAACTCCATTGATATAATATTTTAATAACTGCCCCCATGAAATGAAAGATTCCTTTTATGATTATGACTATTTGTCATTGATTCCTCTTAAACAAGTATTTATTCAAAGGGCTCAGCCTAGAAGAGACAGTGTCTTGTATTTTTTCCCTAAGAGATTTAATTTTCATCAGAGTTAAGATATTTACCCTTGAAAAAATAGCAATTAACTTTCAAAACTCAGTTAACAGTTACTTAGAAATTTACCCATACCATTTGCTTCTTTACCATTTTCTTTTTCCATTACAGTCAATTTCATTGTATACCACATTTGATTATGATAAAATAATGAGTCAATACATAAAGAAACAATGATAAACTGTGTATACATCTAATAGCAGAGCTTCAAAATGAAGGAAACAAAAATTGGTATAATTAAAGAGAGATTCATAATTATAGTTGAAGATTTGGATACCTCTGTCTCAGCAATTGACAGAATAGCTAGACAGAAACTTAGTAAAGACATAGAACTAAATGAACCACTGAAAACTACTTTGACCTAATTGATACTTATAAAATTCTGTTCCCAACAACTGACGAATATAAATTCCTTTCAAGGGTAGATGTTACACTTGACAGGATTGAACCATATGCTGATCTTTAAATCAATATCAGTAAATTGAAAAAGTTTAAAATCATACAAAGTATTTTTTATGACCACATAAGAATTAAATTAAAAGTCAGTAAGATACCTAGAAAAATGCCAAATATTTGGAAGTAAATGGGTTGTTTCATTTAGACATGGGCATGTCTAAAAAACCCATGATTTTGAAAAGAAATCAGAAGGGAATGTAGAAAGTGTTCCTAACTAAATTATAATGAAACAAGATAGCAAAATTTGTTAATGCAGTTAAAGCAGTGCCTTGAAGAAAATGTATGGCTCTGAATACTTGTATTCAAGATTACGGTGCGTGACATGAGGCTCTGCCCTTTGCAGTCAGAAAAAGAGGGGAGAGCAGTACAAAGGAGAGCACTAATCGGTGTACTGTTACACAAATAACAGAAAGAGCTAACGAAGCCAAATGCAGTTATCTGTAAGATCCATGAAACGAATAACTCCTAGCTAGACTAATTAAAGGGGGACGGGGAGGTGGGGACAAAACAGCCAATTACCAGTATCTGAAGTGGCAGAGAGATTATCACTGTGGGTCATATATACATTAAAAGAATAATAAGGAAGTGTTGGGAATAAGTTAATGAATTTGAAACTTAGGTGAAATAAGCAAATTTCTTAAAAATTACTTACTGAAAGGGGACAAGATGAAGCAAGAGTTTAAATAGCTCTATATCTATTAATGCAAGTGAATTCATCTCAATTTTTTTACAGAAAACGTTTGAGAATCATATAGTTTCATTGGTGAATTCTTTCAAATGCTTGGGGGGGAAATTAATACCAATCAATCATACATAAACTGTTTTAGAAAATAGATGACAAGGGAACACTTTGCACCTCATTTTATAAGATGAACAACACCCTGGTACTCAGAATGCATATGGTGTGTGTACCAGTGGTGAAAGAGTAGCTTAATTGTTGAAAATCAACACTGAAAATCAGTCATTGTAGTTCAGCACATTAACAGAATTAAGGAGAAAAATATTTTGAAAGATTTAGAAAAAGTATTCAACAAAATCAAATATTCATAATAAAACCTCTCAGGAAACTGAGCACAGATAGATGCTTCCTCAGTTTGATAAAAAGACTTGCATGAAAGATCTCTAGCTTTTAAGTGTAACAGCAGGCTTAAAGGTGAAAGACTAAATGTTTTCTTCCTGTTAGGAACAAGGTAAGAATTTCTATTCTTACTACCTGGATTTTGTATTCTAGTCAGTGTAATAAGAAAAGGGATAAAAATTGGAAAGGAATAAATTCAGCTGAATTGGCAGATGATATGTCTGTGTACATAAGAAGTCATAAGGAATCATCAGGAAAACTTCTAAAACTGATACGTACTTTTAGCTAGGTCACAGGTTACATAGCCAATCTAAAAAACAATTAGATTTCTATATACTAAGAGTGAACAATTAGAAAATGAAACTATCAAAGCAGTATTGTTTAAAATGGGACCTAATCAAACTTACAAGTTTTGCACATCAAAGGAAGCTATAAGAAAAAATGTAAAGACAACCTGTGGACTGGGAGAAAAATATTTGCAAATGATCTGACACACAAGGGCTTAATCTCCAAAATATATAAACAGCTCTTACAACTCAATGGCAGAAAAACAAACACCCCAAATGAAAAATAGGCAGAAGACCATAATGCACTATTCTCCAGAGACTTACAGATGCCCACTAGGCACATGAAAATATGTTCAGCGTCACTAATTATTAGAGGAATGCAAATGAGAGCTTCAGTGAAGTACCACCTTACACTGGTCAGAATGAGCATCATTAAAAAGTCTACAAATAACTTGCTGGAGCAGGTGTGGAGAAAAGGGAAATGTTGGTAGGAATGTAAGTCCATATAGCAACCACAGAAAACAGTATGGAGGTCCCTCAGAAAACTAAAAATAGAATTACCATATGATCTGGCAATCCCACTTGTGAGCATATACTTGGACCAAGCTATAATTCAGAAAGATACATGCACCCCCATATTCATAGCAGCAAGTGCCTCATATTTATGAAATACTACTCAACCATTAAAAAGAATGAAATAATGCCATTTGCAGCAACATGGATGCACCTAAAGATTATCATACTAAGTGAAGTAAGTCAGAAAGACAAATACCATATGGTATAACTTATATGGAGAATCTAAAAGATGACACAGATGAACCTGTCTATGGAACAGGAAGAGGCCACAAGAGAATAGTGTGATTGCCAAGGGGAGGAGACAGGGAGAAAGAGATGGACTGGAAATACAGGGTTGGTAGGTGCAAACTGTTACATTTAGAATAGATGAACAGCAGGGTCCTAAGGTATAGCTCAGGGAACTATATTCAATATCCTGTGATAAGCTATAAAGGAAAAGAATATTTAAAAAAGAATGTATATGTGTAACTGAGTCACTGTGTTACACAGCAGAGATTGGCATAACACTGTAAATCAAGTATACGTCAGTTGAAAAAACTATTATTTATAGTCACATCAAAAAGTATAAAATACTGAGGGATAAATTTAATAGATTATAAGGCTTCAGCAATAAAATCTATAAAATATTGCTGATAGAAATCAAAGATCTAAATAAATAAGTATACCGTGTTTATGAATTGGAAGACAATATCATTTAGATTTTAGTTCCAGTGGGCTATAGATTTAATGCAATCCCATTCAGACTCCCAGCAGGCTCTTTATAAATATTGACAAGATTATTTAAAAATTGATTCAAAAAAGTATGGGATTAAGAAGAGCCAGGATAGTCTTTGAAAAGAAGAAAGGAGGAAGGACTTTACCTGGCTTTAAGACTTCCTGTAAAGCAATAGTAATCAGGATAGTGTAGTTTTCATATAAAGACTGACAGATAGATCATGGAACAGAATACAGAGTCCAAAAAGAGACCCATACCTATATAGAAAATGATGTTTGAGAAGAGCATTCTAGCAATTCAGTAAGAAAAGAAGCATCTCTTTTTAATATATTGTGCTGGAACATTGTATATCAATACTGAGCAGGGAAGCCCTTCAATTCTTAACTTACTTCATTTGCTTTTGTTGTTTAGTTGCTAAATCATGTCCAACTCTTGCAACGCCATGGACTATAGCTTGCCAGGCTCCTCTGACCATGAGATTTCCTAGGCAAGAATACTGGAGTGGGCTGGCCATTTCCTTCTCCAGGGGATCTTCCCAACCCAGGGATTGAACCCACATCTCCTGCATTACAGGCGGTTTCTTTACCACTGAACCACCAAGGAAGCCCTGCCTTATTTCATAGATGTAAATTTGAGATAGACTTAAATATGAGCTAAAATAATAAAGCTGCTAGGGAAAAATATAGATTAATATATCACTTCAGGACAAAATTTTTTTCAGAAGATACAGAAAGTATAGAACGTGAAAGAAAATTGATGAATTGAACTTAATTAAAATTTAAAACTTATGTTCCTTCCAGAACACCATCAAGAAAAGGAAAAAAGAAGCCACAGAATGAGAGAAAGTATTAGCAACAAGGACTTAAGTGTAGACTATATAATTATCCCTCATAACTCAGTAATAAGAAAGAAGCAATCTAATTTTCATAGTAGGTACTTTACAAAAGATACACAAATGAGCAATCAGCACATTAAAAAATGCTCCATATTACTAGCTTTCAGGCACATGAAAATTAAAACCACAGTGACATGGTAATACACAATTACCAGAATAGCTGAAGTTTATTTTTTAAAATTTTTTATTGAAATATATAGTTGACTTACAGTGTTATGCCAGTCTCTGATAACAAAGTGATTCAGTTATAGACATGTTTGCATTGTTTTTATATTGTTTTCCATTATGGTTTGTTACAGGATATTGAATATAGTTCCCTCTGCTATATATTAGGACCTTGTACAGAATAACTAAGAAAATTTAAAGCTAAATTTAAAATTGCTAATTGGACTGTAAAATGGTATGACTTTAAAAAACTATATGACAGTTTCTTAAAGTTAAATATGCATCTGCCCCATGACTCAACAGTTTTGTTCCCAGGTATTTTTCCAAGAAAAAGTTGTTCATCAAAAGCTTTCATCAAAAATATTCATAGCAGTGGCTTCCCTGATGGTCTGATGATTAAGATTCCATGTTTCCACTGCAGCAGGTGCAGGTTCGATCCTTGCTCAGAGAAGCTCAGCATGCTGCAAGATGCAACTAAAAAAAATATTCATAACGGTTTATTCATTATAACCTAAAACTGGAAACATCACAGATGTTCATCAACAGGAGAGTAGATAACTGACCTGTATTATGTTCATACATTGAATGCTATTCAACAGAAAAATGGAGTGATCTAATGATTTTATAGACTTCCCCAATGGCTCAGCAAGTAAAGAATCCACCTGCAATTCAGGACACACAGGAGATGTGGGTTCGATCCCTGGGTCAGGAAGATCCCCTGGAGGAGGAAATGGCAGCCCACTCCAGTGTTCTTGCCTGGAAAATCCCATTGACAGAGGAGTCTCATGGGCTACAGTCCATGGAGTTCTAGAGTTGGACACAACTGAGCGACTCACAACGACAATGACTTCATAATGTTATGCTGAGTGAAAGAGATGAAATCTTAAAAATACACTATCTCTCCATTTATATGAAAAACAACAATAGGCAAAACTCCTGTGTTGATTAAAAAGAAATCAAATCAGTGGTTGCCACTGGAAGTTCTACTGTGACGGTAACATTTCTGAGGTGATTGAAACATCTTGTATCTTAACATGCATTCATCAGAACTGATTGAGTGACACTTAAGATCTGAACATTTTATTGCATGTGAAAAACAGCTTAGTTTTTGTTTTGTTTTTTTTTTTTAATGAAAACTAGTTATTTACAGTAGCAACTAAGGAACTTTATTTAAATACTTTAGGAGTAAATGTTAAAAGATATACAAGACCACTGAAAACTGCCAAATTACTAAACATTGCTTGGAGAAATTTCTAAAGACCTCAGCAAATGGAGAAATGTACCATGTTCATGAATAGGAAGACAGTATTCTTAAAATCTCAATTCTTAGATAGATCTGTAGATTGCATATAATCCCAGTTAAAACATCTACTTCTGCTTTATTGACTATGCCAAAGCCTTTGACTGTGTTATCACCACAAACTGGAAAATTATTAAAGAGGTGGGAGTACCAGACCACCTGACCTGCCTCTTGAGAAATCTGTATGCAGATCAGGAAGCAACAGTTGGAACTGGACATGGAACAACAGACTGATTCCAAATAGGGAAAGTAGTACGTCAAGGCTGTATATTGTCACCCTGCTTAAGAAATGCTGGACTCGATGAAGCACAAGCTGGAATCAAGATTGCCAGGAGAAATATCAATAACCTCAGATATGCAGATGCCCCACGCTTATGGCAGAAAGCGAAGAAGAACTAAAGAGCCTCTTGATGAAAGTGAAAGAGGAGAGTGAAAACGTTGGCTTAAAGCTCAACATTCAGATCATGGCATCCGGTCCCTTCACTTCATGGCAAATAGATGTGTAAAACAGTGGAAACAGTAGCTGACTTTATTTTGGGGGGCCCCAAAATCACTGCAGATGGTGACTGCAGCCATGAAATTAAAAGACACTTGCTCCTTGGAAAAGAACTTATGACCAACCTAGACAGCATATTAAAAAGCAGAGACGTTACTTTGCCATCAAAGGTCCATTTAGTCAAGGCTGTGGTTTTTCTAGTAGTCATGTATGGATGTGAGAGTTGAACTATAAAGAAAGCTGAACGCAGAAGAATTGATGCTTTTGAACTGTGGTGTTGGAGAAGACTCCTGGGAGTCTCTTGGACTGTAAGGATATCCAACCAGTCCGTCCTAAAGGAAATTAGTCCTGAATATTCATTGGAAGGACTGATGTCAAAGCTGAAACTCCAGTACTTTTGCCACCTGATTCGAAGAACTGACTCATTTGACGAGACACTGATGCTGGGAAAGGTTGAAGGCAGGAGGAGAAGGGGATGACAGAGGATGAGATGGTTGGATGGCATCACCTACTTGATGGACATGAATATGAGTAAACTCCAGGAGTTGGTGATGAACAGGGAGGCCTGGCGTGCTGCAGTCCATGAGGTCGCAAAGAGTCGGACACGACTGAGCAACTGAACTGAAATGAAAACCCCACCAAGATTTTTTGTGTTTGCATAGGTATTTACAAGCTAATTTTAAAATTGTTTGGAAATATAAATGACCTAGAGTGTGGAGAAGTAAAGAACGAAGCTGGAGAATTTATGCTGCTGGACTCTGTTTAACGTAAGACTTAGCACAAAGCTGTCATAATTAAACAGCACCATACTGCTGTGACTGAAAAATGTGACACTGGCGCAGAGTAAGGCCCAGCAGTGCACCACACTTAACGCGGTTCATTTGATTTTTAACAGTGTTTGCCAAAGTATTCCAGTGGGAAAAGGAAAGATTTTTAATAAGGGATGCACTAACAAATGGATATTCCTATGGATAATTACGAATGTTAGTCTTTCTCCTACACTAAAAGCAAAAGTTTTACAAGATGAACCTAGACCTAAATGTAAAAGCTAAAATTACAAAGCTTTAAGAGAAAAACATAAGAGAATCTCTCTTCAATTAGGGGGTAAGCAAAGCTTTCTTGCATAAAATACACAGAAAACTACAAAAGAAAGAAAATGATAAACTTCATCAAAATTAAAGACGTCTGCTTTTAAAAAAGCCTAGGTTTAAAAAAAGAAGACTGTACATCTAACAAAGGATGGGTATCCAGGGTATAAAAAGGACTCCCACAACTCTGTAAGGCTTTCCAAGACTTCTACAGTTTTTCTTTTTATGACAGGGTTAACTTCAGTTGATGAGCAAATTTCTAGTCCCTTCTAAATCAATAATTCTATGGTAATTTCAAGAATAGGATCAACTTGACATGACTACAAGTTGTTACATAAAAGATACCTGTGTTGTAGCTACTTCTTTCATTTTCTTTCTTCCTCCCCTCACTTCCCCAGTAACTTTTTTTTTTTAACGACAGGTTTCCTTTGCCCATGACAACTGACAGTTTTGGAGACTGAACAATTACTTGATGGGATGTTTTCTGGCAGTGTAGTTATAGAAAATCCCTAAAGAATGATACCAATGGAGTAATTATCTAGCCTAAGAGATCCATAAGTATATTTTTTAAAGTCTTAATTCTATAGGGGAGGAAAGTTTTTCTCAGTCCTCTTAAGGTTCCTGATTGGATCTGAAAAGCAAACTGACAAAGATTAACAGGAGAAGAGCTTACAAATTCATTTAATATAAGTTTTGCATAAATGGAAGCCTTCATAAGGAAATGAAAACTAAAAGAAACAGACCTATGTACTTTCTTTCATGCTCGGTTTGACGAAGGATAGGCAATTATGGATTAATATGATGTATGTTAAGGAGTGTGAGGTAATTGTAAACTGGGGGGAACTTAGCAAAGCCTGTTTGTTAGGGTTCTTCTCGACATCCCTATTTTTTGGACATAAGGATGCTTCTTTTCTTTGGTTGTAGGGAGTACACACCTCTCATGAGGAGAGACTGTTTCAGGAAAATCAGGTTAGGGTCAGGATGGAGGGCATCAGAATGACCTTCCTGCTTCAGTTTCCCAAACTCCTCAGCTTAAAATACTCAGTGTCATAGTACCATATTTTGGGGTGTTGGATCCTGAACTCTGGCTTCCCTTGTGGCCGATTGGTAAAGAACCCACCTGCAATGCAGGAGACACAGTTTTGATCCCTGGGTCAGGAAGATCCCCTGAAGAAGGAAATGGCAAGCCACTCCAGTATTCTTGCCTGCAAAATCCCATGGACAGAGGAGCCTGGGGGGTTATAGTTCATGTTGTCACAAGAGTCCGACCTGACTTAGCAACTAAACAACGACAATCCTGAACTCCTTTCTTTTATTCTTAAAATTAGGTTTTTAAGCTGTTAAGATGAAATTTTTAATGCATTTTAAATTATTTCAGTGTCCTTAATTGTTTAATCTCTAGATATAGTTTGGTTTGGGGTAGTTATTTTATAGATTTCTATGAATTTAAAATAAATTCCTTAAGTATTTTGATGATTTGCTTTATTTCAAATGTGCTTTTAATCAAATAATAGGAGTTTTCACTGATTTAATAGGACCTTTTACACAGATCTATATCCCACAGCAGTAATGTGTTCATTGTATTTTAACATTTTATTGACCAGTTTTTTTTTCAATGTGTGTTTGTCTTTTATTTTTGAAATAAAAAATAACCTCTTATTCTCTAAAAACTATTGTGTCCTTAGAAATTATAGATTTCCAATTCACAGAAATTTATTACCACTTCTGTTTTATGCAGACCAAATTCACTTACAATTTAAATACTTCATCTTTTTTTCTCATACTTCTTTCTTACTGGGTTAAAAATGTAAAAAAAAAAAAAAGAAAAAAAACAACTTCACACATTACAAAACTTGCTTAAAAGATACAGAATCTTATCAATACGTATTTGCTTATTTTTTCATGTGAAGGGAACTGGGCCAGGCAACAGAATAAAAGAATTGATATTAATCTTTAGGAAGCTTACATCCTAATTGAGAAGACCAACTGTGTACACACAAAATTAACTAAAAAGATCCATATTAAATCTCAAGTAGCATAGATATAAGTTAGAACTCAGAAGAGAAAGAAAGGAATGTGATGTTGATACAGAGAAGATTTTGCAAAGAAAGTATAAAACGCTTAAGATCTTGGTGGGTAGATAAAATTTAACAGGGTTAACAGGAGAACATCTTGGGCAAAGAGAAAATATGACTTATAAAATAGAGACAGTAGTATTCTACACATTGTATTGTTTCTTCCTTGATTTTCTCTCAGAAAAACTATCCACTTTGTGAAGGCAGTCAGTGGCTTCTTGTTTATTACTTCCAGGTCCTCCCTCTGTGCCTGATAAACAAGAAGCTATCAGTGAATACCTTTTGAAATGTATTTGGAATGAAAAAAGAAGTGAATGTGTTTTCTTAGAATAGTAGCATTTTAGCTTGGCTTGAATGGAGTGTTTATTTAGCGAAAAGGTGTAAGATGTTTGAACTAAAAGGATGATGCTTGAATACCTAAACAAAGATTAAGGGTTTGGGATTGTTCACATGGCATGATTAAAAAGATACAGGTGTTTCTTAGAAAAGTTAAGCTGTGGGTTTACGATTTACAAGAGAATTTATAAAATGGTGACAAGGAAACTATTTGAAATTATATTACTCTAGGCTACATATCAAGAACAGTAGGATAGGTAGTTTAGATAGATCTTAGTTACATAACAAAAGCACATTGCAGGTGTTAAGAGATAATTTTTTAAAAATAAAATCATGAAAAAAAATAAAATCATGACTTTTGTGTAGATACAAAAATGAACAGGTATAAAGATTTTATCTCATCAATGAAGAAATCTGTAAGGTATTAGAACCAGTTCAAAGGAGAATCCAAAAACAGACACATTCATTGATTATGTGATAATTATTTGTGATAATTTTGTGATATTTATGTGATAATTATTTGATAATTTCCAAAATTATGGAAATTAATATTCAAATAGAGGAAAAACTTTTTTTTTTTCCTTTGGAGGAGGGTGGTAGAGCTGTTGATGGTGGAGAAATGTTATTCATTTCTTTACTGGACAGAATTTTTTTCAGATATACATATAAGAATTATTTTTCTTTGCTACAAGTTATCTACAATTTAGAAAGTTGTAAAATAGCTCCCATAGAATGAGAGTCAGATAACCTAGAAAGGTATGCTCTAGGCCAGGGGTCAGCAAACTACAGCTTCCAGCCAAATATCTCTACCATTTTTGTTTTTTTGTGAATGGTCTTATCAGAACATACCATGTTTATTCATTTATGCATTGGCTATGGTTTCTTTTTGGCCTCCAAAGTGTAGTTAGAACAGAGGCAATATGGCCCACAAAAGTTAAATGTTTTCTATCCGGTCCTTAACTGAACTGACCATACTACAGATAATGCATAATATTCCATCAAAGGTATGTTTCTGACAATGAAGCAAATCAGGGTTTTCATATAGAGCCAATCCTATGGAGCCAAACATATAGAGCCAAGCCTACAGTTTCCCCTAGAGGATTAATTAAAGCTAGTTGTTTCAAAGAGCATGTTGAATGTTTTTTAGCATAACAACAGACCTAATAATAGGGACCTTAGCTTTAGGCTAAATTACTAGAACATATTTAGAACAAGGAAGTTGATATTGTATACCATTCTGAGCAAATTATTTCTAAATAGGCATAAGTAAACACACCTATTCAGAGAAGAATTTGCAAATATTAAAGTAACTTGCAACTGTAGCATATAGAGAATGAATGAAGGACGGAAAGCTATTTAATTTTAAGAAGAGAGGACACCAGTAATTTGGGAAGCATCTTCAGATATTTGAAGCATAATTTGGCTTGTTCTGTAACTTTTAAGGTTAAAACTTTGGACAAAGTAATCCTGATTTTAACTTAGTATGAGAAGGAATGTTCTCCTAGAATGAAATGAAATGAAACTTGCTCAGTCCTGTCTGACTCTTTGCGAACCCATGGACTGTAGCCCACCAAGCTCCTCTGTCTATGGAATTCTCCAGGCAATAATACTGGAGTGGTTAGCCATTCACTTTTCCAGGGGATCTTCCTGACCCAGGGACTGAACTTGGGTCTCCTGCATTGCAGGCAGATTCCTGACCATCTGAACTACCAAAGAACCCAGTCATAGAGAATGGAATATTCAACCTTGGTAAATAATGACTTGCCTCTCAGTGGCTATATTTAAGCAGAAGCTAGACGTTTGTTTTACTGAAAATTTTAAGCTAAAAGGGATTAGAGCATCTGTTGTTTGATTGAAATAAAAGACTTTAAAATTTTCTCCTAATTCCATGAGCTCTCTAGTGACAAGTAAAAAGCTTTCCAAGTGGCATTTATGATCCCTCTGAGTTTGGAGACCAGAAATTACTACCAACATTCATCTATATGATTTTATATCAATACATGTTCTAATTTCCCTACCAGTATTGATTCAGGAATGCTATCATTTTGTCAGTAGACTGACCTAATGCCTGCACAGTGGTAAGGAGTGGGAATTTTATTAATTCTCCACTAGGACTGGGTTGTTTTTTGGTCCAAATCAGAGCTTTCCCTTTTTATCAAATTAACAATTACTGAATTTCTAAACTTGTTTTTCCTTTTGCGAGGCCAATTGTTGGGTTCTCCTAACCAATTTTTCTGAGGTTTTTCTGAACTCCTAACTCATTTGGGGGATTATCCCTTTGGACGATAACAGAGATTTGGCTTCTGCTGCTGCCTTTAAGGGCAGCATTTCTTTTGGAAGTATCAGCAAGGTGATTTTCCTCGGCTTCAAGCAAGTCCAGTTCAGAATGCCCCATAATCTTAATGAAACTAAAGTGGCAGGTAAAAGCATTGCATCCAATAATCCCTAAGCCTAGGGGACATTTTAAACATTATTTCTGCTGAAAGTAAGAAAGCCATGTTGCTTCTGCATTTGAAAATCATGAGCTACTCTGAACGCATGTCTGCTATCATTACAAATATTGGCAACTCTGTCCTTGGCTAAACTACAAGGCCAGGTAAGAGCATGTAACTCCGTCTGTTGGGCCTAAACAAATGGGAATAAGTGAGAGACAAGAACTCTTGAGGTTCACTAGAGAGCCTCGCTGTTTGAACTGTCTCAGTGTTCTGAAACACGGGCTGGTTTATAGTAGAGTTGAGCACTGAGAGTGGCTCTAGTGTCAGTACTGGAAGAGAGTCAGCCCCCCAGATATTGAGAAACGTTTCTCCCAAGATGATTAGAGGGGAGAATTGGGAAAAGCCCCTGTAGTTCCTCCCATTGAGAATTGGCAGGATGTTGGAAAAGCTTATTAGAAAACTAAAGGTGCTAAAAGTACTTAATGCCTTTTTCAGTGTCTTTGCTTTTTATAGTAATAACAAAAACTAGGAGGACTTTTATTTTATTTAGGAACTTTGATTTGCTAGAGTTGAAGATCAGTAATTTTGTTGGTTTCCCTTTTATGTGGTTTGTCTAGAGTGCAAGAGAGCTGGTTTATCAGATTATCTAAATCTGGAGTGGATATAGTTTCCCATTCTATTCTGGCCTCTTTTAGTAGAAGGAAGAGGTCCTAGTTCAGCCTGTTTTAGAGTTAAAAGCTCCCTAGGTGGAATCAACATATGAAGGAAAACCAGAATTTTCTTTTTAAACAATTTGAAACCAGTTGCATGGTCATAAAGAGGTTCATCATATTTTTGTGTACAAATCTGAATTTTATTCTAATCAACAGGATTTGGAAAAGCCCCAGGAATTGCTTGATGAAGTCACCTAGAGATTGCCTTAGCCTGATGATTTAATAAATGAGTTAGTGGCCTGGACTTCCAGTTGTAATTCCAGAGACCTTTTAAGATTTTCCCAATTAACAGTTTTCAGTACTGAGTCTGGCCTTCAGTGACAGGTATAAAAACTAGCTGATATAATTAGAGAAACCAGGTTGATAAGTTTGATTAACTATATTAAATTCCTCTGCAAACCTGTGAAGATCTTTAGTTACTTTGGAAAAGTATTTGGTTGGTGGCTCCCAATTCAGCTTTGGTTCAGGGAATATAAGAAATTAGCCTCTGGATCCTCAGAAGGCTTAATTTTAAAGGAATAAATTCTGACAAGTTCAGAAGAAAAGGGAGTAGGGAGAGTTTCTGAGAAAAAGGGAAATTTGACAAATATTACCTTAAAATCTTATTTTGCAGAGAGGCAATTTCAGACTTCTGTCTGATCATATTGGGAAGCCTCAGAATACCAATTAAAATAGGTATTCCACTCAGTTCTCAAAATTTTTGAGCTGTTGTAGTCAAATTCAGTTTTAAGGAAATTAAAGTTGGGGATTTCATACGTTTTCCATAATAACAATTACATTTGGTCAGATTGGTCCATTTAGTTTAAAATGTGCCTGAGGAGGGTTTTTAAAGATAAAGTCTCTGGATTTCTTATAAGAGGAGGTGGTAATCTAAATATTATCATAATATTTAAATAACCAGGATCCCATTCCTCAGATTTTTCTCTAATATAAAAGAATAATTTTCACACTGCCCAAACAGCCAAGCAAATGTATATTATCCAGTTCTAAGGAAACAGCTTTGTCCTGGAGGATCCCAGCCAGCCAGTCAGTCAGTTCAGTTGCTCAGTTGTGTCCGACTCTTTGCGACCTCATGGACTGCAGCACGCCAGGCCTCCCTGTCTGTCACCAAATCCCAGAGTTTACCCAAACTCATGTCCATTGAGTCAGTGATCCTATCCAACCATCTCATCCTCTGTCGTCCCCTTCTCCTCCTGCCCTCAATTCTTCCCAGCATCAGGGTCTCTTCAAATGAGTCAGTTCTTCGCATCAGGTGGCCAAAGTGTTGGAGTTTCAGCTTCAACATCAGTCCTTCCAATGAACACCCAGGACTGATTTCCTTTAGGATGGACTGGTTGGATCTCCTTGTGGTCCAAGGAACTCTCAGGAGTCTTCTCCAACACCACAGTTCAAAAGCATCAATTCTTCTGTGCTCAGCTTTCTTTATAGTTCAACTCTCACATCCATACATGACTACTGGAAAAACCATAGCCTTGACTAGACGGACCTTTGTTGACAAAGTAGTGTCTCTGCTTTTTAATATGCTGTCTAGGTTGGTCATAGCTTTCCTTCTGAGGAGTAAGCGTCTTTTAATTTCATGGCTGCAATCACCATCTGCAGTGGTTTTGGAGGCCCCAAAAATAAAATCAGCCACCGTTTCCACTGTTTTTCACATCTGTTTGCCATGAAGTGATGGTACCGGATGCCATGATCTTAGTTTTCTGAATGTTAAGCTTTAAGCCAAGTTTTTCACTCTCCTCTTTCACTTTCATCAAGAGGCTCTTTAGTTCGTCTTCACTGGTGGTGTCATCTGCATATCTGAGGTTATTGATATTTCTCCCGGCAGTCTTGATTCCAGCTTGTGCTTCCTCCAGCCCAGTGTTTCTCATGATGTACTCTGCATATAAGTTAAATAAGCAGGGTGACAACATACAGCCTTGACGTACTCCTTTTCCTATTTGGAACCAGTCTGTTGTTCCATGTCCAGTTCTAACTGTTGCTTCCTGACCTGCATACAGGTTTCTCAAGAGGCAGGTCAGGTGGTCTGGTATTCCCATCTCTTTCAGAATTTTCCACAGTCTATTGTGATCCACACAGTCAAAGGCTTTGGAATAGTCCATAAAGCAGAAATAGATGTTTTTCTGGAACTCTTTTACTTTTCGATGATCCAGCGTATGTTGGCAATTTGATCTCTGGTTCCTCTGCCTTTTCTGAAACCACCTTGAACATGTGGAAGTTCACGATTCACATATTGCTGAAGCCTGGCTTGGAGGATTTTGAGCATTACTTCACTAGCATGTGAGATGAGTGCAATTGTGCACTCATAGGAAGGGGCCAGTAGCTGAACTGATGTGCTTTCAGTGAAGCAGCTCCTGTTATGAAAGCTTTGGGTGGATGGCTTCTCAGCCAGCTTTAGTTGAATCAGCCTGTTTTCAAAATCAGACTGAAATGCCAAACAAGTACTCATATACAGAGCAAAGCCTTAACCAGAAAGGTAAAACCTTAAAATAGATCCCAGATAAAGCCCGGAGACCTTCAAACACAAAGGTCTTTGTGAGGACATGGATCCAGGAGAAAGACATACCTTCAGACCTTAGGGTCAGCAAGAAAATCATCACAATGGATGCAGTTGTGGGTACCACACCCCTTCGCTTATCAGCCCCAGAGTCGTTGGAGGTCTTTTTGATCCTCCATGGGCCATCAAAATGTTGGCCCAAAACAAATAAAGTAAGATGGGTTTATTTGAGATCAGCAAAGAACTGCAGTTCAGGGTCTGTAACCATGGTTAGCCATATGCAGGTCTTCCACAGCAGGGAAGGAAAATGCTTTTATAGAGGGAGAAAAGGAAATTGGGACAGCTAAAATAAACGAGAGTTCATGGCTTTTCATTGGCTGAGTCCTTGTCGGGAGAGAAGAACCTTTCTTCTTCCTCTTAGGCTCTGTGATCATTTGATGGTGATGGAGAATTCTTGGAATTAGGAATGTTAAGACATAAAAGTGGCTGATGGATGAACTGTTGAAGCTATCCAATAGATGATTCACTAATGAAGGAGCATGTGAAAGGGGCATGCACAGTGGCTGGCGCACAGTAGGCATTCAAAAAATGTTTGAATCAAAATCCTGTAATCCAGGAAAGAGCATATTGGTGAAGGTAAAAAGCCATCAGGTGTCTTCAGGGTGAGCTGGGCTTTGTGAGTTGTTTGGAACAGAGGTAAAATAAACTGTTTTGTGGGAGGAATGTCTTATCCTGAAGTATGAACAGTAGGCAGTTTTAATTTCCTGCTTCTGTTAGAAGGCCACAGAAAGTTAGATTATGTAGAGGTAACTTGGCAGAGGGAAAAGTCGTCATTTTCTTTGTTTCTATTCCCACCATAAAACTTGCTAATTTTTGGTGCTACTCAGAATATGGTGCTATTTCAGAATATTATTTCAAAAAATCATTTTATTCTTTTGTAAACTTATTTCAGTAGAAAGGAGTCTGTTAAATAATGGTTAAAGATTAGACATTATCCTGGGGGAAAAAGTGAAGAAAGAGGTGAACACAGGCTGGGTATTACATGATAGTAAGGGATTGTTGTCAATTTGAGGTTTGTAACTGAGAGGAAGTAAAATAAATGAAACAGAAACAGCAGAATGCTGAAAGTTGTTGAAACTGAGTGAAAGATACATAAAAAATGGTTCATTGTACTTTTTTCTTCTATTTTTGTTTATATTTGAAAATTCAAAGAGAAAGTTTTAATTTTTAAAAAGATGTCCAGTATAGAATGTTTTAGGTCAAAAAATATTATATACCTAACTAATAGCTTAGTGCTTTATTGGTTTTGTGTTACTCTTAATTGTATTCTTGGAAATGTATGTGATGGGGAAGAGGGAAACATTAAAGGGAAAGAAGAGTGGCTTCAGAGTATTAGAAGTCTGCTGAAAATTTTAGGATTACGTCATACCATTTCCACAGAAGCAAAAGAGAAATGATATTTCCTTCTATCTTCTGCTGTTGGCTAGCATCTCACATAGCTGCCTCCTTTGTGTTCATGAAAGAAAAGGCCCAAAGGCATACTGGTATCTTTATAGGAAATCTTCCAAAGGGTCCTGTTTATCAAGGAAGTTTCTAGATTCAGTCAGAAAAGCTGCTCACTTAGAAGACTTGCTCAGAGTATGCTCACTACTAATGTCCTGAGAGTCTGCCTTGAGGACATCCCTAATAGCATGTCTTGAAAGAGGGGAGGGCGCTTTATGGGAACCTGTAAAATCTTAAAAGAAAGTCATTCTTATTTCATGTTTGCAGTTATTTAAATACTGAATGTATTAAAATAGCTTTAATTTTAGCTGTTTGTTTTTTAATAGTTCTTTTATTTCTGGTAGGTCTTTCTTTATTAGTCTACCTCTCAGATCTTCCTACTTTGTTATCTGTCAGCTGATGCAGGATTCAGGAGAAAACTTCAGAGGAAAAAAAAATAGTGAAAATGAAATATTAAATTGGTAAATTTTCCTTTTGTTTACTGATAATTAAAGAAGATTTTAAGAAAAACTGCTAAGATTGCCATGTTTTAGTAACTTATTAGTACATAGGTAGCTTCTTCTTTTTTCTCTTTTTAAGGCAGAAAGATTGGGCTGATCGTGTTGGCAGGATGCATTTGATGGATGACTGTCATTATCCTATCAAACCTGCAAGACATTTTAAGTATCGAAAATGATAATTAAATTTTCAAGAGACCATGTTGAGTTTATAAGATTTGGGACTTGTAAAAGAATGAGCATAACAGTTGGCGAGTGGTGACTGGTGTGTTTTTATTGACCCAGGAAAGAAATAGAAGCATCTCAGGTTTTCTTTTACTTTGTTTCCTTGTACACCCCTCCTGCTCCCTCCCCCAATTAATATATTGTCCAAAATGTTGGTAATGACTTGGAACTATTCAGGTTGCACAAAGCATTTAATGAAATCTTGTCTTAGACAAAACACTAGAGAGGATCATAATTAATGTCTCATTTTCTGCCAGTTGCTATTGATTACTCATTCAAGATCCCTTTGTTCTCAGAATGATAACAACTGTAGTTTGCATCGCTATCTAATGAGATTCTCAGGATAGAATTCTTTAACAACTTGCTGATAATTGCTAACATATCCCTGGAATTTCAATGTAAATGAATTTGCATCATAATACAATTATTTTGCAAATGTCGGTGTTTTCCAAATTCAAGTATTATTAAATCCCAGCATTTATATTTTGCTGAGTTCCTCTTCACTTTCTGAGATTTTGATTTGGTTATGACATGAGGTGAGACGCTACTTTGTCACTCTTCAGTTGTCCTGTCTCTGAAACTTCAAGTGGACTCACAGCTGAACTGTACTGTGATGTTTCTAAATTAAAAAAACAGTTGCAAATATAACAATACTGTACTAATTTTGCTTTTAAAACAGTTTTGTTTCTTTATTTCTGAGTAACAAAAGCGCATAAAGTTAAAGTGAAGTCGCTCAGTCGTGTCCGACTCTTTGCGACCCCGTGGACTCTAGCCCACCAGGCTCCTCCGTCCATGAGATTCTCCAGGCAAGAATACTGGAGTGGGTTGCCATATCCTTCTCCAGGGGATCTTCCCGACCCAGGGATTGAACCCAGGTTTCCCACATTGCAGGCAGACGCTTTAACCTCTGAGCCACCAGAGAAGCCCAACAAAAGCGCATAGTATAGTCCAAAAAAGTCATCTGAGGGAATTCCGTGAAGGTCCAGTGGCTAGGACTCTTTGCTCTCACTGCCGACACAGGTTCAATCCCTGGTCGGGGACTAAGATCCTGCAAGCCACACAACACAGCCCAAAAAAAAAATTCATCTGGGAAATTTCAACAATTTATATATTCTGTTTTATCATGATTTTTGTTTTATATCTTTCTGTGTCTTTAACATGTCCCCTCTCAAAAGGGCGAATTTGGGAACAGCTGCTTGCTTTTGATACATAATGTATTAAAACTGCATACTATTTCAGAGGTGTATATAGGCATGAAATTAAGGAGTACTATAGAATGAACAAAGAGCAGAGGTTCCAAGAGTCCATATTAAATATTTTAAATTTTTTGACATATGTGACTACATTAGATACTCCCCATCTTATTTTTCTAGAAAGCAAATTATTGTTAAGTTAGTGCTTCAAATTTTTAATCATAAAATGAGGCTTATTTAATCTGATTGTGAATAGATGTGAAAATATATGTAGTACAGCATTTGGACTAAGCCATTTAATGGTAAAAAGTAGTTTTGAGGAAGGAAGTCTGTGTTTATCAATATTTTAGATTCTTCCTTCTTAAGGGTAAAGAGTATCCAAATTATTACAGTGTGATTTTGAATCCTCCTGGCTATTTATCAGTACCATTTTTACATATTATGTTTTCCTGTGGTCCTATTAAATTACATTCACAGTATGTTCCAATGTAATTACGAAGAAGTTGTATTAGTAAATGATGTTGGCCTTGCCCACTACTTTATACCTCTTCTTTACATTTTTGGTCAGTATCACCATGAAGTGTGTTGTTGTTAGTCAGTCAGTCATGTCCAACTCTTTGCAACCCCATGGACTGTAGTAGTCCACCAGGCTCCTCTGTCCATGGAATTCTCCAGGCAGGAATCCTGGAGTTGGTAGCCATTGTCTTCTCCAGGGAGTCTTCCTGACCCAAGGATCCAACCCAGGTCTCCTGCACTGCAGGCGGACTTCCTGTCTGATCACTATGAAGAACACTAAATAGTCTTTTCAGGTTCACATTTTAGAGTCCCAAGTTTCTCATGCACATGCAGAGGAAGAGGGAACTTAAAAAATACTGCACAGGCTACTAAAGTTCCATATAAAGAAATGGGAATTTTTATTTAGGCTAAAAGTATGTCATATGTAATTCAAAATGAAACTTACTGTAGGTTTTTATTATAATAATCTAGGCTATCTTAGTGTTTCAGGAATAACCCTTTATTAATTATTCCTTGGTAATTGATTTTTCACAGATGGAGTTTCTAGATGACTATGAAAAAGATTTTTTCTTGAAGCATGTGTTAAGAAATTTAGTGCAATGCTATTTCAGAATACTAATTCTGCCTTGCATAAGACAGCAGAATAAAGCTGCTTTATCTGGTTCTATATCCTCTGGGATACTTGGGTATTCTTTTTGCCTGAGACACCTCCAGGACAAGATCAATAATGCTTCTCATTTGTTATAGGCAGGCAGAAAAATCAATAGTATGAGCTGATATGTAATTTTATTTTAGGAAAAAATTCAATAGATTATTATGTGCACTTTAGTTTTACCAAAATGTTTAAAGAATCAAATAAAGGAAAAAAATATATTATTTAGTATATCAAGTCCTTGTGGAAAAAACCTTGTCTTAAACTTCTTTTGCATTTCTTACAGTACTAAACATTTCATTTTAGTTGGCAGGATGAAATATTATCTTGTGTTCTTAAGAAGAAACAATTTCTCCTACATTTACTTTGCCTAATCATTTCTATCATGGTACAGATAAAACAGGGGAACTGGTTATTTCTGTGATTCGGACAACTGGGTGAAGGACAGCAGGGTGAAGAACAACTTCTGTGGCTTTCTTGAAATTAATATTAACTGGAGAAAAAGAAGATAGGGTATTTCCTAACCACATCTCCAGATTTGTCTGAGAGGAAGGAGAGAAGTATATCATTGGTAAAATTGGTAACAAGTAAACTTTTTTCCCTAAAAAAAAGTTGTTCTTTTTCTTCCTTTATTTCATGCATATGTACAAAAATCTACAGTATGTATTTTATAGGTAACTCAACTTTAGGATTGTAATTCACAAATTCATTTATATGTCACTTAACATTTTTTCAAGTTACCTTTAAAAATGGTAATTGGACTCCTAGGCTGCTGTAGAAATTTTGTTGTACTGAGGAAAGAACCTCTTCAACAGAACTAGATTCAAATTGGGTCCCACTGTTGTTCTCTGTATAATATCTCTATGTAATGCTTAATACGGTTCCAGTAAATATTAGCTGAGATGGTGTATTTGATAGTATGCTAGTGTACCCTTGATATTTTAGTCTGATATTCTCCCAAGTTTTTATTTTGAAAAATTATAGACCCACGGAAAAGATACCAGAATAGTACAATGAATATCCATGTACTCTTAATCAAGTTTCATCATTTAACATTTCACCACATTAGTGCACACACATTGCTTTTCTTTCACTGAGTATATGCCTGTATTTGTTGGTCTATAAGCTGTATGTGGGTTTGTGCACATAAACATACAAAGTTCTGCTGAATCATTCTGAGAATAAGTTGGCATTTCTCTGCTTATTCTTGATCTAGATTGATACAGTTTAAATCTGTCACTTTCCTCTTTGGATTTAGGCTGTAATTGTCAGCCCTTTCTCTGAGGGCCTGTTTATTCTCTCTTCGATTTCCAACATCCTATCTTACCTTCGCCATTGAGAGTTATAACTCAGCCATCTTGGGTTCAGGGCAGATGAGGTCTCCTTACTTTGTACCCAGGAAATAACAAAAAATGCCCTTCATCGTATTTTCATTCTTTTATGATACTTAGAATATGGTAACCTATGGGGAAAGAAAAAATAAAATTGAGTTTTTATTTTTCACAAGGGGCTACAACCATGCCACTCACTTTTACTTAAGCCTTATTTACTTCTCCAGTAACCCTCTGAACTAGTTAGTAATATAACCATATATAGAAAACAAAGCAGATGCATTCATGTTAGATAATTTGCCCAGGATCTTATAGATAGGATTTGAACTCAGGTACCTAACTCCAAAGCCCATGCTGCTTCCAGGACATCAGAGTATTTACAGACATTTACTTTTAGAAATATAAGAAATACCTTTTCCTGTTCACCTTTTAGATTAAGTTATGCCTCTTTTGGTCTTTATTATGACTGTTACTGGAATTCTTGGAAGAAATAATTCACTGGCTACATTTCATTCACCTGTAAGTACCTATTGTTATCTTATAACTTAAGCACACAGACTTCTTTATCATGCTCCAAACACAGTTCTTGCTGTTTCTCCATCAATACATTGCATAAGGGGTCTATTAGTATTTTCTGAGAAGGGCTACATAGTAAATAATTTAGGCTTTCCAGACCATACATTTTCTGTTGCAACTACTCAACTCTTCCATTGTAGCACAAAAACACCATAACAAATACATAAATGAATGAGTGAGACTGTGTCCCAATAAAAGTATTTTCCAACAGGTCCTATTTGACCTGTAGGCCATGGTTTGTTGACCATGGTATTAATCATCATCATCTTATATGCCCAGTAGAATTTATATGCCAGGGAAATGTTGAAAGGAAGATTGTTAAGTGACATATGAATACCCATCTCCTCTCATGTATTTACTTGTTTATGTGGATGCAGCGACCAGTTTCGTATGTACCTTCTGCATTAGAAAACACAGATGAAGCAATAAATATATCAGGCACCTTAAAACATTGTATCATGAAAGTCAGTTTTGTAGTGAACAGAGAACATCCTATTAAAAGACTAGTGATTTCTTAAAGAAAAATTTCAAGGTACGTGACCCCTGCCCGAAAACATGTGGTAATAATATGTTCCATCTAGCATATTCTAGCCATATTCTGATTGCTATTTGAGAAATGTTAAATGTGCCTAGCACAGGCAAAAAAAAACAGAAACACAAAACAGATGTGACAATGGAAATTTCAGTATAATATGTACAGGAAACTTGATTCCTGGGTCACACTATTCTCACAGAAATAACATAATCAGGAGATCCATTTCTAATGATTTGTTATAGAAATAGAAAGGATGCATGTGTTATTTACATTTATATTTATTATTTCCTCATTTTTATCATTTCTCCTAGAGATAGTTATCTTAAGGGGGACTATTTCTCCTTCATGCCTATTAGTCAACACCTTTCTTTCCTAATCTGTTGAACCTTGTATCTGTTGAAATTTGTGTGATTAATTCTAAGTAATTACATTGATATTATGCAGTTTTTTTCATATACACATCATATTATCTGTTGTTTGAAACTCTCCTTTCCTCACTTTTTCTCTTTTATAAAAGAAGATACCAACTCCATTCAAAGAATCACTTACCTTTTGAGAAGTCTGAGAAAGTTGTCTTCTTAACTATAAACATTTCTGAAAAAATATAGTGATCTTTGGCTCATTTAGTAAACTGATTACTTCATGTGTACCCCAGCATTGTTGAATAGGCTTTTTTCTTAAAAAAAAAAAAAAAAAACTGAAAAAAGAGAATATAGAGCAAAACATGAGATGCCGTGATCAGAAGAAAGTTTATAGTTGTAAATGCCTACATTTAAAAAGAAGAAAGATCTTAAACCAGCAATCTAACTTACACTGTAAGAACATAGAAAAAGAAAAACAAACCCAGGACTAGCAGGAGGAAGGAAGCAGTAAAGATTAGAGCAGAAATTTTTAAAAACAGAGAATAGGAAAACTACAGAACCAACAAAATCAAAAGTTGGTTCTCTGAAAAGATCAACAAAATTGACAGATGTTTAGCTAAATTGACTATGAAAAAAAGGAAGAGTCTAATTAAAAAATCAGAAATGAAAATAGGGGCATTACTACTAATCTTACAAAAATAAAAGGGATTATAAAAGAATACAGTGAACAATTAATTATATGCTAAAATATTAGACACTCTAGATGAAATGGACAAATTCCTAGAAATATGTACACTGGGAAAACTGAAATAGCAAATCTGAATTTGCTATATAAAATAGATAAAATATATAAATATATAAAGTATATTTATATTGCTATAAAATATATATATTGCTATATAAAATATAAAAAAGAAATAGCAAAATCTGAATAGAATTAAAAAAGTAGTTTGGCAGTTTCTCTGTTAGACATAGATTTACCGTGTGACCAAGCAATTCTGCTCTTAAGTGTCTACCCAAAAGAATTGAAAAGTGGTACTCAAATAAATACTTGCACACAAATGTTCATAGCAACTCTATTCACAGTAGTCCAAAGCTGGATAAAACCAAAATGTTCATCAGTGGATAAATGCATAAACAAATTATAATATATCTGTACAAAGGGATAAAGTTCTGATACATGCTACAAGATGAACTTTGAAAACATTATACTGAGAGAAGCCAGACACAAAAGGTCACATACTGCATTATTCCATTTATTTATTCAAAATAAGTCCAGAGAGACAGAAGCAAATTAGTTGTTGTCAGAGGCTCAAGAAAAAAGGGAGGAATGGAAATGACTGTTGAATGGGTATGGAATTGCCTTTTGGGGTGATGAAGTGTTCTGGAACTAGACAGTGACGGTTGCACAATATTAAGAATGTACTAAATGTCACTGGTTGGAAATATAATGGTTAATTTTATGTTAATTCCACCTCAGAGTTTTAAGCTGAAACATAAATATTATTTAAAATTATTAAGTAGTGTGATAAACTGAAAATGAAAGTTTTTCTGGAGGCAGGGCCTGGACTACTATGACTAGTGTTATAAAGTTCTATTGATTCTTTCTCACCAGAGCTGAGGTTTATTTCTCCGCGCCTTTATGATACTCAGTAGTCAGAATGACAGCCACCCAGAGTATGGTGATAACTGTAAATGTTATTAAATATGGGGTGGGAGAATACTAAATATGTTAGTGAAATCACAGTTTTCATTTTAGAACCTCTTCTCAAGTCCATCTAACACGCTTTCGAGTTGAGGTCTTCTTTTTTCCCTCAGCTTCCAGAAGGCTTGAAAACAAATTCTGCTACATTGACTACATTTACTTTATGATAGGGTCAGTTGATTAGCAGGTCGGGGCTGCTAAATCTCTAGATTTCAGTGCAGGACTTGATAGAGTCTCATGATGTCTCTGTGGCTTATGTTAGAGCTCTCTCCTCAGCCTTGTTGTCTTGAACAGATGATTATGGATCAAATATAGCAAGATGAATTTTATTAGAGATAAATGTTAAGTCTTGCACTTGGAACCAAAGAGCACAAACTGAACAAGGAAGCCATTGGAGGGACGTAACTTAATAGCAACTTATATAATAAAGACTAACAGGGTGTGATCTCTCTTAACCTCTCAATATGAGCTATGTAGCACAAATGCGTTGTTTATATGTAGTCTCAGAAACTCCTCTGCATTAATAAGACTACATCTGGGGCATTGTTCTCCATTCCCTTTTCCAAGAGACTTTGACAAATGGAAAATAAATCTGGAAGTCTGTGTCAGGGATGGTGGGGAGGACATTCACACTATGTCATGAGACACAGTTGATGAAAACAGGAATGGCTTGTCTTGAAAATATTGGTACTCTTTTAAACAATGAGAGCTCTCCATAAAGAAAAAAAAAACAAATGGAAAAAAGAAGAGAATTGACTCTCTTGTGTGCTCATGAAAGCATTCAAGCAAAAACTGGGTGGGCATTTTTCAAAAATGATCTTGATGATTAGAGTGGAACTCAGGGGATTTCCCTGGTGGCCCCATGATTAAGGCTCCACCTTGCAGTGCAGGAGACGGCAGGGTCGATCCCGGGTGGGGTCACTGAGCTCCCGCATGCCACTGAGCAACTGAGTTCTTAGGCCACAGCTGGAGAACTTGTGTCCTACAACAAAAGATCCCATGTGATGCAACTAAGACCCAACACAGCCAGATAAATAATTATTTTTAAAAAGCAGTGGAACTACATAGCAACTAAAATATTCTTTCAACTCTAAGATTGTATGAATCTACATAATTTCTAAAAAAGCAGGCAACATGAAGACACAAGGATGGGCAAAAACAGAAAACACAGGTTTAAACTAATAAAATTCAAACAAGTTCTTAGATATTTCCTAAATTCAAAGCATTGTTCAAGTTACCATAAATAATTTGAAAGTGATGTCGTTTTCAGATTAGGGCCCATAATCAATGAGAAGGTAACTCGTTTCCTTGGCCTTGTTTTATAGTCTAGTCTCCTGAGACAAGATCTAGGGCTTGGAAGCCCAGCACAACTCTCTTCTTCAGGAAAACCTGGGACACCCTACTACTCATTTTCTGCCACAAGTTCCAGGAGAAGACCACTTCATGACTCTGCAGCACTTGGTAAGTGTATCACACAGCAAATCCCATTTTAAAAATGTTTCTTCCCCACCATCACCCCCATTAGTTTATGCTTCTGGCTACACTTCTAATTAGAAGAAATTTGATTTCTTGGGTGTCATGATGATATTAGGGCTTATTTGCATAAAGTAGTATATACTTAAACAATTTAATATTTTTATTTGGTCATCACCTTAAGAGGATCTGAATAGTGGAAAATTGAGCTTTAAAAATGGGACTAGTTTTCCCTCTTGTAATAAAAATGTCATGTACTAATATTAATACCTTATTCTTGACTACAGTTGATACAATGCTAAACAGTCTGCAAAATGGTTTTGTAATATACATTCTTATTTCATTCATATAGCAGTCCTACTAGTCAGTGGGCATAATACAAGCTTTAACATAAAACTGAGGCTCAAAGGAGGACATATTCGTATACCTATTAGGTGGTTTATGCAGACTTTCTGACTCCAAGTCCAATGTTCTTTGCGTATTCACTGCATCTTTTCCTCAACTTTTTAAAAATTGTGGTAAAATTAACATAAAATTATCCTTATTGAAGTGTACAATTCAGTGACATTTAGTATATTTGCAATGCTGTACAACCATTTTCTCTATCTAGTTCCAAAAAACCACCTCAAAAGGCAACTCAGTAACTATCAAGCATACACCTCTCGTTTTCCTTACTTCTTCCTTCGTGTCTTGTGTGTAGCCTAACCAGGCCAGTCTGTTTCATATTGCTGCTTACAGCAAGCCTCAGGTGTACTCTGATACCATATCCAGTCAATGTTTAAATGTGGGAATTTTGGATTATTCTTACAAAGAATCCTTTATATGAGAAACTTGAAACTGTAAAGCATGTTTATATTGAGGATAGGCCAACCTCTAAAATAAACATAGTCGACCAAAAGAAAATAGGTCCACAAATACTTGTTATGCTTCTAATTTGTGTATCTACCTCTGTCAAGGGCTTCCCAGGTGGCACTAGTGGTAAAGAATCTGTCTGCCAGTGCAGGAGACATAAGAGACATGGGTTTAATCCCTCAATCGGGAAGATCTTCTGGAGAAGAGCATGGCAACCCACTCTGTTATTCTTCCCTGGAGAATCCCATGGACAAAGAGCCTGGCAGGCTACAGTTCATAGTGTTGCAAAAAGTTGGACATGACTGGAGCAACTTAGCACACAGGCACCTCTGTCAAACCCAAAATTTGGTAAAATATTCCTAGCCTTTGAGTCTAGAGTATGCTTGAGGGTATAAAAGGGCACAGTGATGGATTTTCATATTAGTCATAGAGATCTCTAGTTAAATGTGCCCACCTCTCCTTATATGTGATTGAGTATTTGTGCTGTTGGGAAAGCCCCTGTGATTTAGACCAATATACTTACTAAGGAAATGGTAAGATATAGTATCTTTTCTCCATCTCCGCTTTTGTTTCCCACCAAATCAGTTAGTCAGGGTAAAAACATTCTTTTGACTCTAGATGTGTCAGTGTCACTCTAGAAAAATACCTTGTTAGAATGCTGTGTGAGCACACGCTGTGTCAGAAAGCACTAATGTAGACTAGTGTACTATTACTAAACGTTCAGGGAGGAATGAGCTCCTGAATATTGAGGGTGAGGGGAGGGAGTTGATTTCATAAAAACTCAAGCTTCCCAGAAATTAAAGCTTGTATGTTCATTTTTATTTTGATTATGATGTTAGATACTATGGATTCTCTCTTTTATGCCAGGTACAGTGTTATACATACTGTATCTTTATAAAAATTCTAGTAAGTTATAATATTAACCTCATGTTACATGGGCTTCCTTTGTGGCTAAGCTGGTAAAGAGTCTGCCTGCAATGTGGGACACCTGGGTTCAATCCCTGGATAGGGAAGATCCCCTGGAGAAGGGAAAGGCTACCCACTCCAGTATTCTGGCCGGGAGAATTCCATGGACTGTATAGTCCACAGGGTCACAGAGGCGGACATGACTGAGCGACTTGCGCTTCACATGTTACAAATGAGGAACCAATATGCAGGAAAGTAAGCAACTTAGCCAAAGCTTGATATTCGAGGAGGCCCACTCATCTACTGTGTAAATACCATCTAGTAAATTATTATTCCACTCTTCATTGTTATTTCCTCAGTCTTAGATACTCTTTCTTGGTATCGCAATTATTCATAAAATCTCTGGAAGGATTTCAGAGATAATCTATACCAATTTTAGCATCTTTTCACGATATTTAGGTGCTTTAGAAAATCAACATTCTGCAAAACACTGACTTAACAATTGATAATAGTTTTGCCACAAATTTTAATATAAACCTAATAATAATGGCTAAAATTTATTGTGTCACTTTCTGTTAGGTACTGCCCTGAGCATCTTTCTGTATTCCCTTTATTGCAACAGCTCCAGGAAGTTATTGTAGATAACTGAAGTTCAAAGAAGTTAAGTAACTTGCCCAAGCTCACACAGCTGCTATATGATGGAGCTTAAATTTGAATCCAATCAGCTTACTCTCTTAAATATTATACTTTGAAACCTCCTAAGAGTGAACTCTGTATTCTAAAGTCATGATTTTGAATCCAACATTTATGTATGTAATTGTATAGTGGCAACTGATGATTAGATTAAAAATATAAAAGAAGAATTTCCATTCCCAGGGCAGGGAAAAAACTGACCTAATCTAAAGAACAATGTATTCTACTGCTAGTTATCCCAAAGTAGAGTGATGGGCTTTAGACTTCTAGGAACAGTTCAATTGACCCTCTGTATATATATGGACTGTGTCTTTTGCTCAAGGGATACTGTATTAGTTGTGAAGAGTTGGGTTTTAGAAAAAGCCTCCCAAAGAACAAAAATTTTGCCGGTAAGTTTTATAAATATAGTGTGTGCCAGATGTTGTTTATCTTTGGCACTTTTATTTTAAGGAAATATAGGCTGCCTCTTGGTAGGGACCAGATGCTAATGAGTGTTTTTTCTCTCTCTTTATTGTATATAATTTTTCCACATACTACTTATGAAGTTGCTTTTTTAGCTTTGCAGCCTCCTGGTATATTTACTATAAAGAATCCCAGCCCAAATTTAAATGAATTTCACTCTTTCTTAAACAATTGCATGTTTTACTGTCATATCATTTATGACCCAGGAAAATAGCATTTTTGCCATTCTAACTTTTATAGTTTTCAAAAACATTGTAATTAATGTTAGCCTTCTTATGTATTTTCTCTTCTTAATAGCGAACCCATCTGAGAGATCCTGAATTTGATCCATTATTTGTGTATAATTGGAAGGCTGCATTTAACACCATTTTTTACAATAAAACAAACAAGTATTAAATTTTAAATTTTACAAATAAGTAAAATTAAAATACCAAGTGAGGCTGGGTCAGTCAGTTCAGTCACTCAGTCGTGTCCGACTCTTTGCGACCCCATCAGTTGCAGCATGCCAGGCCTCCCAGTCCATCACCAACTCACAGAGTTTATGCAAACCCATGTCCGTCAAGTCGGAGATGCCGTCCAGCCATCTCATCCTCTGTCGTCCCCTTTTCCTCCTGCCCCATATCCCTCCCAGCATCAGGGTCTTTTCCAATGAGACTGGGTAGGCATATGAAAATATTCATGTTATCCTTTAGTAAATAATCTGTATCTTAGAAAGAAATATACTTTAATTGTTTCTTGGAAATAAATATAAACATCCAAGAATAAATTGTATAGAAATTGGTGCTGAAGTTTCTGTTTTAACCACATATTGTTACAGGAAATATTCTAGTAGAATACTTACAGGATGTATCATATATGACAATGCTTGTGTTTAATAGTTTATGTAACATATCTCAGATATTAGTATAACCTTTTCAGTTATTATATATTTCAAATTTTTAACATAATAATTTGTAGCATAGCATTAGCTTTTAGTCTATTTAATATGCTTTTAAACCTAATTCTCAGTGTGATATGAACACTAGATTTGTGTCTCTCTTAAGGAATCATATTATTAAACTGACCTGTTGCACCAAATGCCCATCTGCAGATGAAACTGAGATAAATGATGTAAAGTGCCTAGTATGAAGCCTGTACATAATAGGTACTTAAGAAATATTATTCCCTTTTCTTAAACATGCTTATTGGTTTGTTATTTTCTCTCTTGTTTTACTTTGTTTGCTGTCATCTTCCCAGACTTACAGGATATGTATTTTCAGAGTATATCACTTCATTAGGAGTACGTGTTTTACACTAGAACTGGTTAGGAAGAATGGAGCCCCTGTCCCTGTATTCCCTTACTTATTCCTAAATCCTGGAAAACGAGGAAGGTACTAGGAGGGAAATTCTTTCCCGCTCATTTGATGTCTGAACTTTTCTAAAATAAATACTGATGAAATATACTGTTTCCCATGTACAGATCCTTTGCAAGCAAAGAAAGTCAGAAAGGTGCCTCCTGGTTTGCCTTCTTCTGTAAGTACCACTTCTTTTTTTTTTTAATTTGTGGTAAGCAAATTAATTTCAGGTATTCAGTATCTGCAGACGGTCAGGATACATTCAGTTGGTGTCAGTAGGCATACTTCACATAGTAATTGTTCTCTGCTTCACAGAATCATTGACTGAGTTAAATCTGAATTCAGTGTTAGGTTTTTAGATTTCTCTGCAATGATTTGTAGCTTACTCATACGCTTTTACTCGGTGTCCCTGTCATTTGAATTCCCCTCTTGGGAAGAGGACTAGGCCGGTAGCTGTCAAAGAAGATCTCCTGTACAGGTCTTTTGATGTTTAATTAGTCATTATGTTGCTGAACTGGAAGACAGACAGAGATTAATAGCTGAGAATCTTAGAAATTTACATTTGTAATAATCCCAATGGAGCTAAAGACATTAGGATTCGACGGACATGTTCGGCTCAGCTTGCCTCAGTAGGACTGAGGTTATTAATATGCATAAATCACCAAGTCAGATGTTCATTGTGAATCTCTTGTGGATTTTAAAGCCTTCATTAAGCCTTTCCTAACTTCAGACTAGCATCAGGAAAGCTTTTGAGCAACTAGTTTGTTGATCCCTCTTTGCTCAAAAATGTATCCTTTGAGAATAAAGAGCTTCATGAGAATAAAGAGGTTGGAAAGGTTTGGTGAACAATCATTAATGGCCATGATAATCTGATGCTGTAGGGGTGTTTGCGCTGTTAAATATACTTTATTCTCTTAAAGAGTAAAAGTATTTGTAAATGAACCTACATCATAAATCCACCTACAATTTAAAAGTCCCTGGTGTGAGAAGGGGAGAGTTTCTTCCTCTCCCTTTGCATAGAACAAATGGGGAGTGGGGCTTTTGGATTGAGGCCGCATGCCTTGTAGGGTACATCTCTTTGTTGTGTAAATAGATGTTGGCCTTTTATTTGGCAGCACTTAACACATGGGCGCAGGTGCTGCTGGGTGAGTCACAGCTCATCCAAGTATACACTGAATGGAATATCCGGCTTGGCAAGTAGTAATCTAGAAGGAGCAGCTTTTTATTTTTTATTAAGGCTGAAGTAGAGATATCATCTTTTTGGTTGTTTGCCTTCCTTCTTTCCTGTGTTCTTCCCCTGCCTTCTCTTCTGTATGATACATGAAAACTCAAATTTGAAATCCTCCTTGAAATTCACTTCCAGATGGATCTGAGTTTTATGCAGCCTAGGGCAGCTGTGCTCGGAACCTGCAGCCTACCTGGAAGGTTGGATTGCAGCTGCAAGCATTCTTAAAAGCTTTTGCTTGCATAAGCACTTGGACCCACTAGAGGCTGAATAGCTGCTTGATAAACAAAATGAACACAATACCTCAAATCATTATTCCCCAAGACAGGATTTTTTTTTTCAGCAACAGCTAAAAATAGTTGGGCAATTTACATTTTAACAGTTGTGTGCTTTGCAGGGGTAGGTGGTTCCACAGTAGAACATGATTTCTGCTAGATTAACAGAAGTCATATTTAAATCTGACAGAACTGCTAAAACATGGAAGTGTGCAATCTTTCTGGTGATTTGTTACTATAATTCTATAAGAGTAACAAGTTAAATTACATATTAATATTGGTAGGACTATACAGGTTTTAAAAAATAACAAATTAGTAGATGAAAAATTCATCTCATTTCTTTGCCTTATAATATTTTAAGAAACAATATCTTTTTGCTGTTTCATAGTTCTTTCATTTTGAAAACGAAAGGGCAAAAAGGACAGAGTAGCCTGGAAAGAGAATAGAGGAGGTCACCAGTGTTCTTTATGTCCTAATAATAACTGTATTCATTACCTAGAGGTAGTTCTCTATATTGTCTCAGGTATTAAAGATGAGAGAGAAAGTGAATGAATTTTGATGAAATTTTGATTTCTTTGAGAACCACTAGGCAATTTCACAAGTCAAGCCTACTTATATATATTGTATTACTAGCTGCTTTATTTAGGATTTATTAGATATGTTTCTATAAAAAAGATTAGAAATTATTATTTTCAATTCTATACTTAACATCAGCATTGAACATGATCATACTGCTTTGAAACCATGCTGAAAATAGTTTTTCAAACATACTAAAAGTTATTAAGAATATATAAATAATACATACATTTTAATTGAAAATATATTTTAGATTAAATGCTATGTTGAAATCTCAAGTTTTAAAAAAATAATTTTTTTAAACTAAAAACTAGTACTTTGATAAATGATTCTAAAATAACAAACTGAGAACACTTATGGCTACACTACTTACCTTTTCATTGTCTAAAACAAAGGGAATTAAAAATACCAGTTTTCTATTTGGATGCTTTTACTGAATATATTTAATTCATAGGCCTTTTACAATGTGTATTGTTTAAAAATGGGTATAAAAATGAAAACGGACTATGTATATTTTATTTCATGGTCATTTGTAGATCTTACTTCCCAAACTAGAAACTTCACCGTAATATTTCAGATATCACAGTTTGCTGCTCGTTCAGTCAGTCTTTAGTCATCTGTAAAATGCATGTTACTTTTACCAAAGAAAGTAGAAGAGCTAGGTTAGTACTGCATCGCTTACACAGCTCTGGAAAAAACAGGCAGGGTTACTTAACATGCCAAACTTGGATAACTACATAATATGACCACAGATTGTTGGCTAGAGGCCTTTTCTTTTTGGAAGCCATGCTACATATTTAAGTGTCATAGTTACAAACCTTAGCTCTTCTGTTCCTCTCTGCAGAACAACTGAATGATAATTTCTGTCTGTGGATAAAGGTCTGGTAGCAGTGTATTGACCTTATTAAAGCAGTATGGTCAGTGAGGTTAAGAAAACAGCATGTTCAGATCTGCTGTCTGAGTTATTGATTGGTTGTATGACCCTGGACTTGTCAGCCCTTGAGAAGTTTGGACTAAGTTCCTTTCAGGTCTAAAGTGTTACATTCTTAGGATTTTAAAATTAATATGCTCAGTACCTAACCAAAAGGCATAATGGGCATAGTTTTCTTCTTACTGTTGCAGGAAGGGGGACCCCTTCCAGGGCCCGAAACTGGGCTCTTGTCTAACACTCGGAAATGAATTGTCCGAGGAGACACATGCTGACAAAGCAAGAGATTTTATTGGGAAAGGGCACCCGGGTGGAGAGCAGTAGGTAAGGGAACCCAGGAGAACTGCTCTGCCGCGTGGCTTGCAGTCTTGGGTTTTATGGTGATGGGATTCATTTCCGGGTAGTCTTTGGCCAATCATTCTAATTCAGAGTCTTTCCTGGTGGCGCACGCATCGCTCAGCCAAGATGGATGCTAGCAAGAGGGATTCTGGGAAGTGGATAGACACGCGGTGTTTCCTTTTGACCTTCCCCGAACTCTTCCGGTTGGTGGTGGCTTATTAGTTCCGTATTCCTTATCAGGATCTCCTGCCATAAAACAACTCATGCAAATGGTTACTATGGTGCCTGGCCAGGGTGGGCGGTTTCAATCAGTGTGCTTCCCCTAACATTACCAGTGAAAAAATGGTGTTCTTAAATTAAACATGTTAAGTTTTCCACTTGTTTCTCTAGACAGGTTGAAATATTGAACAAAGTGAACTTTTGTAGCAGCAACTATAGAGCGATAGATACCTGGAAATTGAATTTGATCATACACACACCATCATTGCCTGCAGGGAACTAGTGTGACAAACAAGCATTTAGTGAATTAATTGTATATATTTCAGTGAGGCAAGTAAAAGTGTGTACCAAGTACTCTGGAAACAGTTAAGTGTTAACCCTGCCTTGGGAAGTACTAATGGCATCAGGAGTTGATGTTTGAACTCTGACAAGATTAGCAGCAGTTGATACAGATAAAAAGCATAGACATGTGAAAAAAATAAACACATTCGAAAGCCACATCTAGAAGTACAGCCTTAACTGAGTTCTATACCCAATACAGCCTTCATGCATTTCCTATAAGGCAGGCCCACTCTCCCATCTAGAGACAATTGAGGAATACATAAGACCAACTCAGGTATGAAAAGGGGTGAATTGTTACGGGAGTCTAGCTTGGATAAAAGCCTGAAGCTTCCTGGCCGATAGCTGATAGGAGGCATTTGTAGTTGTTAGGATCATCTGGGAGTCTTCCTGAGGCATGAGTGTGCTTGGACTTTGCAGGATGTCATCCTTCCTTTTTAGGGCGCCTGAACCTCCCCCTCCTCCGCTCACCACTAACTTTAGTCTTTGTTCTTTGTATGTACACAAGCTGTTTTTCATCTGTATCAGATCTTTACTGAAATAAAACATTTGAGGAAATTTTGAAACACTGGATAGGGATTGAAGGCAATTGTGGTTTGTTTCCTAGTAATTTGTGGGCAGAGTTGAAACATTTGCATTGTATTTGTTACCTTCCTTTACAGTCTCAATGTCACTTTGTTAGAATAACACATATCTTACATGTGTGGGGTTCTGTGCTAACCATTATCTGTATCATCTTGATCTTTAACTTCCTCACGCAAATATACAACAAATACCCTCTTCTTACAAATGAGGAAATTGAGACTCAGATATTAACTTGTCCAGGATTACACATACAGCCAAAAATTACAACCTAACTTAATATCAAAGACCATTTTCTTTTTAATTTGAATGTTAAAGCATATTGTGAATTTTGGCATACTCATAATATGCCTTGGTATATTAAATTTAAAACAGTTTATTCTGTCAGTTATGTTTTTCTTGATCAAACTTATTCATTGCTTTGTTATTTAAAGACCTACCACCATCTGAAAGGATGATATAGAAAATTAGCACATACTTCCTCGTCAAGCAGATGGGTTTTGTCTGGCCTCAGCTGCTTTTTGTTTTGTAGTCTTAGAGAATGCTTTTAAGTTCCCTGAACACCAAGTTTCTGTTTGTCAAAGGAGATAGTAATGCTTATCTCAAATGTTAGTACATGGGCATTATGTGCCTAACATGTGCCTGGTATATAATAGATACTCAGTAAATGTTCCTTTTTTTTTTCTAGTTCCTATCACTACAGCCTGAAGTTTAAAGGAATTTTTACCATTTCATGTTACCCCCCACCCCTTTTCTTTTTACCGAGTCTTGGGATTTTAGTTCCCCAACCAGGGATTGAACCTTCGGAAGTGAGAGTCCTAACCACTGGACATCCAGGGCATTCCCATACCATACTTTGTTGAAAAGCAAGGAAAAGTTTGAAAACATAAATATTATGATTATTTTTTTAAAAAAGTAATATATGTACTTGGAACATTGTAAGTAGTAAATTGTAGCTGCTGTTGTTAAGAAAGCATTTATTTTCAGAAGAGAAACCCATAAAAGGAGGGGAAATTTGTTGAATCAATTCCTGCTTAGAATTCATGCTAATTATTTTTTGTTTTCTGAAGTATCAAGAGTCTGTACTTTCTTCTTCCCTTTATTCTATCATTGGTTGAACATCTTTATGGTCCTCTGAAGCATTTTTCAGATAGAGGGAAGTTTATTTGTTCTTTATTTCTTGACTTGATGTTAGTATTTCCAAACAGAGATCCTTTTTTTTTTTTTTAATATGCTGCAGAAAATGCAGAATCAAAAAAAAAAAAAGAAAATGCAGAATCCTGAAATAAGAAAGACATGATACACTTTGCAGATTTTTATCACCAGAAGATAAACACCTAGTCAAATTTCAGAATGCCTTTAGACCCAAATTGTGATCTTGTTCAATAGCATTTGAAAACATCTTTTGAACAACTTGTCATGCCCTGCATCAAAATGACAAATCTTAATTCATTTTCAGTGTAACTGATGTTGACTTAAAAAGTAGTCAAAACCTAAAATTTAAGAATTATTTTTTATTTGGTAGAGATTTTTAGGACTTCAATGTCTGTGACATCCTTGTTTACTGATTTGGCAGGAAATACTGCATTTCTTCCTGATTTAGAGTCCCATGCATAGACTGATGACTATTTGTTTCTTGGTCAAATAGGCTAGTCTTTGTCCTCTGTCTGTAAGTATGTATATATTATTCAACAAAAGGTATAACAGTTTATCAAATAATTGCTTTGCTTTGATTTTTTTGAGAGTTAAACTCCAAAGTGTATTTTATCTCCCCTGCCATTATGAAAAAAAATTTTTCTGATATTTCGCCCATAAGAAACTTTATTGTTTCTTAGATAAATCAAAGTAACTTACACACCACTTTTTCTTGCTTTGCTGTGGACAGTTATATAGAGTTCTATAACTTTTGGATTGGTCATTGAATGTAGTTTAGGAAATGATTGCTTCCTTTCTCCCAAACTTTTGTGGGAATTAATTTTGTTAGGAATGGCTTTTTTTAATTAATGTGGATATTTTGTCATTTTTAATACTGAATTTTCTATTTTAGGGACACCCCTTGAGATGAACTGGAGATGTTTTGAGTTGGTTCTAAATCACAGAGACCACTAAACTGTCTAAAGATCTAGCATTCTCGTGTACATACTAAATATAATTAGTAAAAACATTAAATAGATAAAGTCAGAATATTAAATTCTGAGAGTGGCTAAAGTGAGGATTTTTTAATAGGAAAGAGAACAAATACAACTCTCTGGAGCTGATAGAAATTAATAACTTAGAAAATCACCACTTAAAAGATTGGTGGTTATCTGAACCAGTAAGAAAAAATCAAGGATTAGAGAACTCTAGAGACATTGTTTACCTCCAGTTTATCCACAAGAATAGTGAGATGAGCAGCAAGTACTATAATTTCAAAGAGAATGTTCTCTGGAAGTCACTAGGAAGCTAGAGTAACTTTTTATAGACAGTTGATTGAGTCCCAACTAGCAAGAATCCTAGTGATTCTAGAATAAATAGTATTTACAGGCAGCACCAGCTTCAGCTGAACTTCATAAAGTGAACACTCCAGCTTCTGAACACGAGTTGGAATAGCTGTTTGCTTAGCTCCTTTAGCTGACAATCCTGTAGGATACACAACTAGGTACTTAAGAGTGTTATTTCAGACTGTTAGATAATCTGTCTCTATTTGAAGGCTACCTCTATATAAAATTTTTCAAGTGGCTGATTCTCTGACCTCATAGGTCCTTCTAGCAGAAAAATCTTAGTATCTAAAAGGAATGGTTCCATAGTCCATTCCAAACTTATACTCAGTTTAGTTATTGAATGAAAGATTTTCTTCATACATTAGTGAGAAGAAATAGCCACTGTTTATACTGACAGTAACTACTGTTCAGAACAGTGTCAGACTTGTATCAGTGTAGATAACGGGCTTTTAATCCATATTTCTAAGATGTTCGTTTTTGTGACAAGCCAGCCCATATTTGATGTTTGTACTGATGTGATGGTTATTTTCTGACCTTTCTTTGTAAAGAAGAAAGAACATGCTGAATTTCACCAGCTTTTGCAATTTATTGAACTCCTCAGCTGCTGTATTTTAGATCTTTGAGACTTTACAAACCAGATGTAAGATAGGACCCAGTGTGTGTGTGTGTGTGAGAGAGAGAGATTTGTATGGCTTTTAAAGTGTAAAGTATTAGTTGCTCAGTCGTGTCTGATTCTTTGTGAACTGGAATCCTCCAGGCTCCTCTGTCCATGGAATTTTCCAGGCAAAAATACTGTAGTGAATTGCCATTTCCTTCTCCAAGGGATCTTCCTGACCCAGTGTTCGAACCTGGGTTTCCTGTATTGCAGGCAGCTTCTTTACCGTCTGAGCCACCAGGGAAGCCCATAAAGGATATGTGGGTGAATTCTATAAATGCTTTTAGATTTTTAAGCCCACTGATGTGTCATTCAACATCAGTAAAACCATAAAGTTTTTTTGGTTTTGTTTTTTATCTAATAAAATAGAGGATTATTTCTTCAAGTATAGGAAAGAAGGTATAAATTAAGAAGCTCCGAATTTTACCACTGGGGATGTTTAGGGCTCTAGATTTTATTCTAAGTTAGGGAAGATATTTACATCCTAAGTAATTTGATGACATGAAATTTGCCATCACTAATATTCCCTTTGTTTAACTAGTGATGATTTTAGTTTGAAAAGTCATTTACTGTACTCCTATAATAATTTCAAGGACTGTAGGACGTCCCTGGTGGTGCAGTTGACAGGGATCTACCTGCCCATGCAGAGGATACGGGTTTGACCCCTGGTCTGGGAAGATTCCACATGTTGAGGAGCAGCTGGCCCCTGCACCATAACTATTGACACCCACATGACTAGAACCCATGAACCACAACTACTGAGCCTGTGTGCCACAACAACTGACGCTTGCGTGTTTAGAGCCTGTGCTCTGCAACAAGAGAAGCCACCCCGGTAAAGCCCACACAAAGCATCGAAGACCCAACACAGCAGAATAAGTGAATAAAAATTTTTTTAAATAATTTCAAGGAATGTAATGTATACTGTATAGATAAGTTCATAGTTAGACTTCTAAGAATTTTAAAAACACTTGTAGCTCCAGGATGGTTTCTTATTCTCCACCCCCCACCCACGCCGCCCCTGTGTTTGTATTCATTGAACAAATTTTAAATGGAATAATATTTTTTAAAATTTTGACTGTGCTGAGTCTTTACTTGGACAATGTGGGCACCTCTTTAATTGCAGAGTCCAGGCTTAGTTACCGCAAGACATGTGGGATCTTAGTTACCCAGTCAGGGATTGAATCCACATTCCGCCCACTGGAAGGCAAATTCTTAACCACTGGACTTCAGGAAAGTCCCTAAACAAATTTTAAAGGGTTAGCCCTTCAAAGTTTTGGGTTTTTTTTAATTTTTTAATTACCTGCATTTAATTTAATATATAAACCAATATAGGAGAAGGGGATGACAGAGGATGAGATGGTTGGATGGCATCACTGACTATGGACATGAGTTTGAGCAAGCTCCAGGAGTTGGTGTTGGACAGGGAAGCCTGGCGTGCTACAGCCCATGGGGTCACAAAGAATCGGACATGACTGAGTGACTGAACTGAACTGAATGACCCAATATATCTGTAATATGGCAATATTTTATTAATTTTCAAAAATAATTTGGTTCTAGAAGTTGTTTCTGGAAAATTTGCACAACCAAAATTTAGAAAGTAAAACTTAACTTGTAAAATCAGGTGGTGAACCATATTTGGCCACAACTGTCGATGGGCATGAGTTTGAGTAAACTCTGGGAGTTGGTGATGGGCAAGGGAGGCCTGACATGCTGCAATTCATGGGGTCGCAAAGAGTCAGACACGACTGAGTGACTGAACTGAACTGAATGATTTGTGAACCCCTGCGTTAGACTTAAAGAACATAAGTTAAGTATATGCCTAGAGTAGATATATTCTTACCTTCATAAATCTACTTCCTATGAAAAGCAGACACAAAGAGAAACAAAATAAATAAAATTAAGTATTTTTTTAGACATGTACCATGTTTTTTGTTTGTTTGCTTTTAGATCCATTACTTGATACTCATTAGTCCCTTCATCATTTGCTTAAGTTCCTGGGCACATACAGACTTTCCAGGACAGTTATTTGCCCTAAAATGTACCTGACTAGGATAGTTGAAGGAACTTCATATATAAAGTAGGTGCCATGATGTCATAATTTTTCTAGAACTTAAATGTCATTTTAGGTGATAATATACAGAATAGTTTATGGCATCAAAAATAAGTCATGTAGAGATATATTATTAAATGTTTATTTGAAACAGTTGAGTTCAAAAAGTAATTTAAGTTTGATATAAACAACTCTACTATAATTTTTTCCTTGAACTTAACATATACATGTCCCCAGTCACCATATTTTCTACCCTGGTTCAACTTCCTCATAGAACCCAAAGCTAAAAAGGTAGTTCCTGGTAGCTTGAGAATCAGTTTGAACCCACGTGTGCTTGTGAAACAGATTGCATTCAAACATGACATGTCTCTCTCTAAACATAAAAGCTACATTCAGAACTTGAGAATCTTTACTCAGATGACTAGAAAACTAACTTTTTTGTTGTTAATATCTGTAAATTTAAGTGAATATTTATGGTTCTTATTTTGTTAGTTTTTTGATGGCTAGTGTTAATAAGAAATAATGCTTAATAAGTAATAAAACTTAAGGCAGGAGGAGAAGGGGACCACAGAGGATGAGATGGTTGGATGGCATCACTGACTTTTGATGGACATGAGTTTGAGCAATCTCCGGAAGTTGGTGATGGACAGGGAAGCCTGGTGTGCTGCAGTCCATGGGGTCGCAAAGAGTCGGACACAACTGAGCAACTGTAGTGAACTGAATAAAGCTCAAGTTTTTCTGACTTGAACTTGATAATTTTTTAAATGTCATTATATTGACATTATTTGAAGTCAAGCTATCAATATCTTTTCAACATCATCAAAAGATACTTGTAAATTTTAAAAATCAATCATTTGAACGAGAATTAGAAATTCATTGCTACTAGCGTGGAATGTGTTTAGTAAATCTCCACTGAGGTTTAATTCATGCAAATTCAAATTCATTCATTCAGGTGAATTCATTCTATTAAAGTTAGTGACTATAGAGTGCTTGTTGTGAATTAAAAATTCTTCTAGGCTTTAGATGTTTAAGTAACAATAAACCATGGACCTCATACTCTGTCTTCAAGATGCTTATAGTCAAAGATAACTTTGACCTTTGGAAATAAGCTAAGTTTAAAATTTATTTCATTTGAGAAATTACTACCCTCTGGGAATGTAGTGGAGTATCCAGGACATGCTTTTTGAATTAAATTAAGAGGATAAAAATAAATACTGTGAAGCAATTATTTTATGTTATCTATATCTATAACAGGGAACATCATCTGTTAATGACTTTCTGCTCCAAGCTGTACCTTTCAGCTTCCTCCTACTCTGACTGTTCAGATCATCAAAAATAAGTTAACTTGCTTTTTTGGTACAAAATACTGAACTATTTGTCCTATTTTTTCCCCCTCAGTTAGGGCTTCCCCATCGCTCAGTTGGTAAAGAATCCACCTGCAAAGCCGGAGACCCCGGTTCAGTTCCTGAGTTGGGAAGATCCCCTGGAGAAGGGATAGGCTACCCACTCCAGTATTCTTGGGCTTCCCTTGTGGCTCAGCTGGTAAAGGATCTGCCTGCAATGCAGGAGACCTGGGCTTGATCCCTGGGTTGGGAAGATCCCCTGGAGAAGGGAAAGGCTACCCACTCCAGTATTCTGGTCTGGAGAATTTCATGGACTGTATAGTCCACGGGGTCGCAAAGAGTCAGAGTGAGCGACTTTCACTTTTACTTTCCCTCAGTTGTGCAGTACTCCTAGTTACACACAATAATAGGAATAGATTTGTGCTCCAAATGGTAAATTACCAGTAATTCAGCTATTAACTCTGCAGTGTGCAAGGACTGATGTAATTAACAATGCATGATCATGATCTTCATAGGGCAGATCACTATGGAAAACTGTAATACAGGAAACCTTTCTTTAAAGGGAAAAAAGTTACAGTTTCATTGATATAAAAGTAAAACAGTTGTTATTTTCCCATACTAAAATTATCTTCAAGAATGATCATTTCTTACCACCTGTTGCTATCTTCATTATCCAAATCACTTTTATCTCTCTGCTGAATAAGGAAGCATCTTCCCAACTGGGGCTTCCCAGGTAGCTCAGTGGTGAGTGTAGGAGATGCAGGAGACCTGTGTTTGATCCTTGGGTGGGGAAGATCCCCTGGAGGAGGAAATGGAAACCCACTCCAGTATTCTTACCTGGAGAGAGGCAAAAGAAAATTCCATGGACAGAGGAGCCTGGGAGGCTACAGTCCATGGGGTCGCAAAGAATCAGACGCAACTGAGCAAGCACACACGCACTTCCCAATTGACCTCCCAGTTTTCCTTAAATCATTTTTTTTAACATAGGCCAATCCTTTTAACATTTAAGTCAGATGATACCCTTCTGCTCAAAATTCTCCAGTAGCATCTCTTATCAGTGTAAAACCAAAGTCCTTAAAATGGCTTTCAAGATCCTTGTTATCTGTTCCCTGCTACCCCCCAGACTTCATCTTCAACTAATTTATCCCTCTAGCCTTCCCACCCTTAGTACCAATATAGCTAGTTTCCTTAATATTTTTCTCTTTGATCACCTGTCAGTTTATCAGTGGAGAATCTTTCCTGACCATCTTGTATAAAATGGCAACATGCCCCATATTCCCCTCTTTCCTTTCCTGCTATGTTTTTCTCTGAAACATTTACTGCCATCTGATGTACTAAGTGTTAGTCGCTCAGTCGTGCTCGACTCTTTGCAACCTC
The DNA here is from genome assembly GCF_019320065.1 of Cervus canadensis. NCBI lineage: Eukaryota > Metazoa > Chordata > Mammalia > Artiodactyla > Cervidae > Cervus > Cervus canadensis. The sequence goes on along the minus strand of NC_057391.1, from coordinate 49,290,981 downwards.
ATGGACTGCAGCCCACCAGGCTCCTCTGTCCATGAGATGTACTATAGTTTGTTTATTCTTTATCTGTTTCACCCAGGAGAATCTTGGTACTTTCATTGTTTATTGCTTTATCAGAATACTTATGTTGTTTATTGCTTTATCAGCAACTGCTAGGTACATACTAGATGCTCAGTGAATATTTGTTGAATAAATAAACAAACTCAGATGACAGCCATAGTTCTTTCTTCCTGGATCATACTCAGTTGACTTAGGAGGTATAAACAACATACTGGAAAATCTGAAATTAACATATCCTTCAGAAGAACTAGATATATTTTAGCTATATACTATAAAATGTTTAACATACTTAGACTTTGTAAAAGCTTTTCAGGGAGTGGTGGAAGAAAAAGCTCCAGTTTTTCATCAGAAAGGTGGAAGTCTTTTCTGTGGCAAAGATCACTGAAATTCTTCCCATTTACATAGACCTAGTCTTTCTCTCAGTTAGATACATCACAGCTAGGAAGACCTGCATTTGGTTGTTCATGTGTGGTCTAAGCATTTAGCATTTAATACTTGTGATCCTGTATTCATATTACCTTTATTCCAATTTTAGTAGTAGTAACACAGTTGAAATTTTTTATATCGATCAGTCATTTCAGTCTGAAATAATCAGTGTTAGAGCAGTCCAGTGTTCCTCAAGATCACACAGCTGTGAAGGCACTGCGGTCCTTCTACCTGCTTTTCACTCTCTATTCTCCTGTTATACCCTGTAAACTGTCCACCTTGCATATTCATTACAGCCACCTTTGTTTATAACCCACAGAACAGTCTCTGTTATGATCTACAATGTTCTCCAGCCAAAAGGCACAAAGAAGCAAACAACAGGCCCAAGTTCTTCATTACAGAAGAGTGCAGAGGCCACAGCCTGCTTAGTTAAGATGGGCTCTCTTGAGTTAAAGATTGACTCCTTAACTCTTTGTTGCCTGATGAAATTATAACAAAGCCATCTCTGTAGAGGCTTACATGTTTATTTGAAGAATATGGCCAAAAAATCTTTAATTTTCATGGTGATGCTATAGTAAACATAAAATGTCTGACCTGTAGGTTAAACTGCACATTATTAAGAAATCAAAATTGTATTGAGCTGATTAGATGACAGAGTTAGGTAGGAGTTGTTACCTGTTGGTAAGATGTCAGCTCTTCTTAATTGTTTTGTTTTTACAGTTTTTCCTAGACACTATAGAGCTGTTTAAAAAGATGTTAGTTTTAAATGAAAATATTATTAGACAATGGAAATATATAAACCCCTTGTAAAGATAATTCATTTGCAAGTGTATAAATGTTGTTAGAAGACAAAAAGCATTTTGATTCTTAGATTAGAATTGAGAAGTTATAATTATGTTTTTTGATTCCCTTCCTGATCAGTCTTTCATTTTATGTGAGACTGTAGGCTTTTAACTGTGCCACTCAAAGGTGTGATTATAAAAATACAATATAAAATTGGTGTGTTAACATTAGGTATCATCTATGCCAGTGAGTCTTAATCTGAGTTTTCAAAGTTAATAATAGAAGATGTAAATCTTTCAGAAACCTAACGAATTGTGTAACTTACTGAAATAAATTATCCATGCTGTTGAAAACATCAGATTTCTTTCACTAAAATTCTTTCAGCCCAGCATGGCAATGCTTCGTTTTAATCAGAAGTTCTGAATGGAAGTTGCATGTTTGTTTTTTTGTTTTTTTTAACAGGGAAAAATATTTATTATAACTTAATAAAAAAGTTTGGGAGAAAAAAATCTTTCAAAATAAGAATTCAGTGCTTTGGGGTGGAGTAGATAATAAAAGGTTTTATTGGTGGTGAAATGGCTAGGAAATCTTTGGCCTAGTTTAATGCCTGTGTTTTCCAGAAATGGAAACTTAGACTCAGAGACATTCAGTGACCTCGCCTATGCTCTCATGCCTCCTCAGAGGCAGAGCTAAAACCTAAGTCCCTGTCTTCTGACTCCCAGTCCAGTGCTCTTTTTCATCATATGGTATGACTCAGTGTCTGGAACCTGAGCAGCCTATCTCATGTTACAGAGGACTAATAAACGATAGGGAGAATTATTCTGCCCTTCTGTAAGTACTTGTGGTAAAGATACATAGAACAAGTAGCTTAATGCACTTTTTTCTTTCAGTTTTGTGACTGGTTCTCAATCTTTCTGGTAAGGGCCACTTGTTGGGGTGGTGTATTGCCTTTACCAGTGAAGCATACTAAGCATTACTGAAACTTTTAATTCATTTTGCTTTGAACTGACACCATCTCCCATCTCCTCCCCTGTTGATTATACCCTCCTCAGATGTATTTTCAAACTAAAGTATTGTTTGGTTTTTGTTGAGAATGGTCACCAGAATTTAGTGGTAAGAAATTTTTATTTTTAGGATAGATCTTTTCATAAATTCACAGTCTGCATGATTTCTTCCAGTGAGTATAGCCAAAATGAACTCTACTTAATCATTCAATATATAAGGCAGAGTGATTTGGTGGATTCTCAGTACTTAACTAATTAGAGGTATGAAGTATTAAAAAATTACTACCACTAGCAAGAATTTTTATTGGAACAAAACAGAGATTAGGGGCCAGAAATAACTTAATGTATAAGTTACTTAAAGTTTCCAGTTGCAGATTCTTGAAATGGCTCTGGGCTAAGATGCAGATGTTACTTCTGGTCTCTTTAAAAATAAATTTAAAATAGACTAGACTATCATGGGACTGTTCCATTTCTCATAAATTGAAAGGAACTGGTACGTTCCTGCTCAGAAGAAAAAATTACACAGGTCGAAGAAGAAACCAAAAAAAAAAAAAGAGGTAGCTCTGCTTAATGGAGAGCTAACTGGACCCAAGATCAAATTGTTTATGGTTTAAAACAATAGTTTTATTTGCTCCTAGTTTTATTTTGTTGTTACCTGACAAGTCAGTAGTGCTGCAGTACCCTGTCCCAGTCTTTAAAGTGCTTCAGAAGTGCTGGTTTATTAAAGAATTTTAAAACCAGGGTGCTCTCCTCAATTTTTTTTTTTTTTTTTACCCTCACAAACGTCATTAGGTAGTGCTGTGATTATAGAGCCATCTGCAGGAAAATTACCAAGTTGCAACATGGTTAATGATTCTCTTACCATGTTATTTCAATTGGTAAATGAGAAGTGACAAACTGCAGTTCCTGTGGGGAAAGAAATGGACAGCCAAGAGATGCAGGAATTACTAGGTAGGGGGACTCCCCACTTTAATTTTTCAAAGAAAACTCCTTTGTCATAGTGAGTTCATGATCAAAAGAAACATGCAGTTTGCTTCAGGTTTTACATATTCTCACTAGTTGTAGTTCTGTTTTGTTGAAAGGTATTTAGTGATTGCCTTTAGAAGCTTTGTGTGATCTGTTAGTTCTGTTCATGTTAATGACAGAGGGATACTATTTATTTAGCTCAAAAAGACCAGTATTTAATATTCTCTTCCAGGAGGTATAGCTCTTTTTACAGATCCTCATTTTGGTCATATGGTTGTCAAAAGGGGAATTAAACAAGTGTTCTTTTGCCCTATAAGCACAGTTTATATAGCTGACCGTTTACATTGGCTATACATGTAAGTGTTTTCTATTTTGTTAATCATCACGCATTTCTAATACTCATGTTAGAGATCTTTGTAAAGAGATGATCAGAAATCTGATGTTCTATGTCTGAGACAGATGATGTGATTTGTGAACTGTAGCATGAATTTTACTCTGCTCTGAGAAGTTGGTGTATGTGTGTGTGTGAGTTGCTCCTCACATCCAACCAATATCCAAGTAAACTGTGTACCAGTATTCAGACCAATCTGTAATGTAACTATAACTCTGATGATTGGTTTGACTGAGATTTGACTCAAAATTAAGTCATAATTGAAACGTTTGAAAATATCATCTGAGGAAAGATCACAAAATCAGGTCTTTCATGTTTAATCTTTTCATACAGTGGAAAGACAGTATTTAGGAGCCTTTTTACTGATTGATTAGCACCAGCAAGATGAGAGTAATATTATTGAATTAGAAGAGGCATTATATGATTCCAGATAAATAGCATTATTATATTTAAACAATAGGTACTGATTGTCAATGGATTGGTCTGAAAGAGATGCATTATTTCGCTAGAGTTTTATGTTCTTTGTTTTTTGCAAAAGTAAATTTTCTATATTGTGAGGATATTAGAAAAAAACAGAAGACCAATTTCCTGACCCTTGGGAATCATTTTATTTACAAAACAGGATATACTAGAAAAATTTGCAATATAATGTTCAGATATAAAAGCCTGGACTCTTTTGGTATCTGATTTGGCATCCGATTTAGTTAAGCAGGCCATCTGAAATACTGCACATTTAGGAGAGAGCATTCATTCACCAGTCATCTTTCTACATGCTAAATAAGGAAGAGGAGACACTAGGGAAGGGTATTTTGCTTTTGTATCTGCCCACTTGTAGATTCTCTTATTTATTGTCCTTTTAAACCTGTCTTCACCCCACCCACCCCCCCACCTTCCTTATAGCCAATAATGTATTAGTATTTTACTGAGTATTCATAAAGCAGGAAGATATTGAGTTCATCTGTGGGACTATTCACTTATAAACTTTGTTTGGCTTTGTTTTTTGCTCTGGAAGTCTTGTTTTCCAGGAATTAATTCCCTTAGAAATAATGTTGAGACTTTTCATGAGGAATTCTGTGAGTGGGCTTTAGATTTATATTTCTCACCAGATCTTCTGGCCTTTGGTTACACTGGAATGTTGCCTGCTTGTATTAGAAAAATGTACAGTAAGATTGACCACTAACTAGCCTTTATTAATTAGTTAATTCAAGATATGTAATAAAATTAAATTGAAATTTTTGTTTAAAAACTTTTTAGAATTTTAGGTCACTCTGGAAACATTCTTGTTGTGGATAGTTTAACAAACAGGTTTGAGAGTTACAGTGATTGGGAATATCAGGGATAAAGAAGAGCTAATAAATTAAAATATTGCATGTGTAATCCAAGGAGATTTTGCATAGCTCTCCAAGGAAGATTTATTTCCCAGTCAACATAAAAATAAGAAGGAAATGGAGGCCTGGAATTTAATCAGAAAGTCTCTACCTAGTAGGTTTTTTGGAAACATTTTCCCCTAAATCTTCAGGAAAGAAGTAAATTGCATAGGCAAAACACATAATAGCCTTTTCTTATCTAGTTTAGGTCTGTGCTTAATGATTGTTGGAATGGTAAATAAACATCACATCCTGAACTACGGAGGGTGGGGAAGGGTATTTAAAAGTCAGTGAAATGCAGTAATCCTCAAACCAGGAATCATCAGTTTGCCAATAAAAGATGTATGGCTCCAAGTCATATTTTTTCAGGGTTCTCTGACATTTTCATTAATCATGTTGCCAGTGTATACAGTAATGCCTGTTTTGCTATAAAAGTTGGTAATTTTTTTTTTTTTTTGATTGTTGGCCTTGGTAGTATGAATGTTGAATCAGATCACATAATCTTAGAAGAACACATAAGTGATTACATAGAATTGTGGGTGGAAACAATTCAGGATAAAAAGTGCACGACAGTTCAGAGCTCCTGTGCAGACTGCACGTCTGTCTGAAATCAGGTTTAAAAAGTGGCCCTGTCTCCAGCTGACTCGTTTTGTCAGACTGAGTCATAGGATTAACCCTTGACATGTTCCTTCAAAAAAAAAACAGGCAAAGATTAAACAACTGCATTGACTAGAGCAGCACTTGATCCATCTATATGCATTTTTTCCTGTAATATGATTCTGCTTAGGAAAAAAAATTGTGCTGCAGCTGTTACATAGATTAAATTAGATTTTTTTCAAGAAATATTTTTGAGGAAGCAACAAAGGACTTTATCATGGAAGATAATTTGTAACTGTGATAAGAAAAATGACTGTCTCCATCAACCCGTTTTAAGTTTCCTTTGGGTGAGGCAGACTTCAAAAAGATAGTATTTTGGAGTAACAAAGTTAGAAGACCTTATCATAGCATACAAGCAAAATACAGGAACATTTTATTTAAATTCTGCCAGTTTTCTTGATGACTTGCTGTTTTTGAGGAATAAATTTAATGCCATGTATATGTAAACTCCCACCTTGTCTCTTCTCTCAAGTTTCTACATCCACTCTCAATTTAGACAGTAGTGTATAAGAGTGATTGTGTTGTGGGGGGGGTTAATTTAACATATGTATGAATTTTGGATCTGTGTTTTTGAGAGGAAGAATGAAAAGTTGGAAGCAAAAACTTAATTAATTACTGAGCTCTGCTTAGAAACTATTATGTTTCAACCTTCAGGTTTCAGATCTTAGCCAGATCTTAGCCAGTTCTTAATAAACTGCTTCAGACCAGCAAAAGAGTATGATACTGTCTGGCCTTTACTCTGATCTTTTTTAACTTAGATATTTGTTTCTGCTTTCAGAATACCGTATAGTTGCCTCTAAAATAAAGGAATTGTTAATGAAATACTCAAATTTTCAATGTGCTTTAATAGCAAAGATTGCACAGTTGGATTTATTATTATGCTGTTTGTTTAACAAACATCATAGTACTGTCTCTTTTCTGGCAAGCCCCAAAGAAATGAGCCTAACTACTATAGGTGGATTTCTTTTTTTTAAATCAGTGTAAGTTTTCTGTTTGGAGCACTAGTTGTAGGAAGAGACTGTTGAAGTGCCTTGTGGCTCCCCCCTTTGCCCCAGTTCTCTACATTTATAGCTAAGAGTAGGTTTTTTTACATTTTTAATGATTCAGGGGGAAAAAGGAAATTTTATTTTGGATGGTTGATTGTCCTTTTTTTTTTTTAAGCTCTGTCAGAGAGAGACTATGTCTATAAAAGACTAAAATTTACTTGAATGGTTTTAAGGCATGACATTGTTAATTGTAAGTCAACGCTTTTTACACAGCTCTCTGAGGATTGAAACGAGTCTTTGTGGTCTCTCAGGAGGGAGGAAGTTACAGACCACTCTGCAGACTGGCATTTTAATGGTCTGTTGTACAGTGATGTTCTTTTGCAGCTGCTGCTTAGCCTTTTCTATATCTGGAGAGTGTAGGGAGGTTTTATTGTTATTCCGACACCAACAGCTTTTAAAACATTATGAACTTAGCTGGCCTTATTGTCTTACTCGGTTTTATTGTTATATTTTAATCAATATTTTTCATAAGAATGGAGAGTTTGGCAGTTCCTCACAGAATATTTCTGGAATATTCCTTTAGAGGAATTCTGCTTCATGAAAGGTGCCTTTAAAAAAAGTGATGTGTCCCCTTTTTGCAGCTTGTGAGCCCTCCTCTGATTATCACAGTTCTGGGAGAACCTCCGAGGCGCAGGGAGAAGAGATAATACAAAGAGGTTTTGATGGAGAGGATTGGGGGCAGCAACGCAGGGATGAGAGGGAAGAAAAGTTGTTACTCTGTTTTTCTGGGTTAGAGTGCACACCAAAAGACAAATTGAAAACTTTTTAAGTAACAAGATATGTTTGTGTGTAAGAAATAAAGTATTTACCAAAAAAAAAGCCTAAGACCTTTTGACTTCTAAGTATAATGAATTTTTTAAATCTATGAGACATTCTCACACTGATTATTTTTCCTTTTTGAGAAATTTGAGCATTAGCATAAAAGTTTGAATATATTAAATATTAGTTAAGAATGATAGTAAACTTGAAGGAAAGACTTCTGAGAAATCCATTTTAGTTTATTAGCAACAGTGAACATTTTGTCTATACATACCAGCCTTTCATCTTTTTATGTAAGGAAAAACAAAACCTTGTTTGTTTTTTCTTTTTAATTATTCAGTTGCTTCGTACATATCCTAGAACAGTGAAATCCATTGTAAACTTTCATTTGGTATTATGAGTGAGGAATTTAAGGAGCTTTAGAACTGAAAACCTGTATTAAATATTTATGTTTAAAAACAGATCATTTATTTTCAAGATAATTTTTTGAATTGTTGGAATGAGCTTTTTCATGAAACGTGTTCCTCTCAAATTTTTTCCATACAATTTTTATAACATAAAAAATCATGGTTCTAGCTAGTTGAGAGGTACTTACATGACAGGTCTGCTTTCTCCAGGAAGTGACTTTGTACATGGCTTAACTGTTTAGATCCTTCTTGTTACACATGATTCAGTGTTTCCAAATCCTGATTGCTTGATCATAGTTTATCAAAGTTGGAAGCAACTTTAGGCCATGCCAGATGGTAATATCTTTAGAAGTGTAGCAAGCTAGGTTTCCCTGCTAGAAGTGCTCTAATTTAATTAAAACTAAAAACAGATTAGCATATCTGTCAGTTTGCCTTTCTTTGAGAGAGACTTATATACCATAATATGACAATATTAATAATTCCTTGGGCTATATGCCTCCAGGACACTATATTGCTTTTTATTATTTAGCACTTGTGACTTTTATTTTTTAAAATTCCAAAATTTGTTTTATCAGTGTCCACCACCCTTGCAAGAACTTGATAGAGATTGAAAGAGGTTACTTACAGCATAAACCCTCCCTCTCTGCTCTGTGAGTTGGTTCAGTCCTATTTTGCATAAGTTCCTTTTGAGTAGATCCATGTGTGGATGCATAGTGCTGAAGACTTAACTCTGTTGGGCTGTGTGGATGTATGTGTTAGAGAGAAGCTGTGTGTATTAGCTACAAATAATAACATTTTCAAAATCAACATGTATTGTGCCTATCCTGTCCCTGGAATGGGCAGCAGTTCTTTGATGTATTACTACAATGGAAAAACGGTAAGTCTTTTTCTTTGTTCAGATAGCTTCTTAGTGGCTTGTTTAAGGGAAAGCAGGGTAGATTAATTACTTTTTACTAAAACCTGTGAGGTTTTGTTTTGTCATTTTCTACACTACATTAAGAACGTGTGTTTCTTTGTAAGTAAGGTTGGAAAGTTGTCTTTGACACAGTTACAATAGTTTCTTACTTTTATTTTTAAAATAATATCTGACAAATTCAAGTTTATTTTTTATTTTATTGTTAATGCCTGATGTCTACTAGCAGTGAGCTTCAAACTACATTAGTTTCAATGTTTTTCTTATGTTGTAAACATGTAATTTGTATGTAAAATACACATTTAACAGAGAGAAAGAGAAAGAGGGAAGATTGCTTGATGCTTTGTAGATAGAAGGGAAAGATGAAAGTCATCTTGGATATTCATAAAAATAACAAGTATGAAGCTCTGGGAATGATTAGGGAAGCAGTCAGCTAGTGAGGGCCGTATTTCCTGTTTGGAGTTTCGGGTCCAGAGCCTGACTTTACTCGGATACCATCTGTTTCCAATCAGACTAGAATTTTGACCCTGTACAGATTCATAAAATAAATCACTATTTTTCAAAGAATGCATTTATACATCTTCCAAAGAATTTATTTCTAGCCAATTTATAGCACATGCTTCAATGTTTTAAAATAATACCTTTTTGTGTTGCTAAGTAAAACTTTTCTACTTTTTAATTTCTCAGTATTAATTACATAGTATACTGTTTCCACAGTCAGAGGATTTTGTATATCCTAAAAAGAAAGTAAACGTCTCTGAAATATTCAGTAGAAGTTATCTTTATAAGATAGTTGATAAACATAAAAATGTTATTAGTGAATAACAATCTTGAGTTTATGTCAGGAATTCGGTTTTTTCCTCCTTCGTCATTCCAAAACAATGTTTGATCTCAGGTGTTTTATTAAATACATAAATGACTTTAGTGATTTTTTTTTTTTTTTGGTCATTAATGTAGACATTTTCGGTGTTAATCTTTGAAGTTACCAAGAAATTAATCACATTCATGTTTGTCCCTTCCCTTTTTACCACTTGAAAATGTTGTAAAGTATCATATGGCTTTAACCATGGTACATGAGAACTAAAGAAAGTACTTTTTCATTCTCTGACTGCTTGGTAAGGCCTCTTTGGACTTCGTTAGCATTTGGTTCTTAACTTTTGAGTAAGCTTTCTTAACAGATGACAGTCAAGCCAAAATTTCATAAACTCGTTAAAAAGTATGTGTTCACACTACCCATATAAACAGAGCTTTGAAGAATGTAAGAGGTAGATTTAGATGCATAGTATAGGTGAAATAATTTGATGTCTATATAATTTCCTTGCCAACTGTCTTTCAAATATGAAAATATTTTTCTTCTGTGTCCAATTTTAAGTAAAATAGTCTGTTTGAAAATGGTGTGTGTGTGAGTTTAGTAAAATTAATTATACAAGACCCCTGAAGCAGATAGACTATAACTCAAATTGAGTTTAGATTTTATTCTTTTGCTAGCACAGATCACTCTATTACAGCATTTCTCTTTGTTCTACATTGCGGGGGTGGGTAACAGCTTTGATCGTATTAAGTATTTCCAGGCTTACTGTGGATGACATGGCTGGTATGTTAGAGAAGTGTAGCCTGAAAGTTGATAGCCTGTGCTTGATATGGGTCAAAGGTGACTTCTATGTTCTTAAAAAATGCATAAAGAATGGTATATTTTCTTAGTCCTCTCTATCATAAGGCCTTACTCTTTTTTATATGTGTTTTCCTCTCTGTATTTTATTTTTACCACATCTAATTTATTTATCTATTATTATTATTACTATTATTATTCTTCAATACGAAAATCATATAGTATACAATTATTATCCAAAGACTGTTAAAAATCTCGTCTTTTTATATATTGGGAAATGTCTACCCGTTAATGCTTTATAATAAAAGCTAGCACTTTAAATTAATATTGCCAGAGTCTGAAATAATATTTCTTCACTTGAGTTATGAAATTTTTTTGTATAATTCTCATTATGAGCCAGTTAAGTTTAAGCCCACTTTTAATAACTCCATTTTATCAATTTATTTTAAAATGATAGGACATTAGTATTTTGAAATGCCATTAAACTCACATTGATTTCATTTTTAAAATCCTTTTATGGATATTGCGATGATAGAGTGAAAAATCCTGAGTGATACTAGGCTTCAGGAAAATACTTTCCTCTTTTTCTGATTTTTATTTTTACATTTTCAAACTGATTCCCTATATTTAAGGATGCTTGGGATAATTTAATAAATAGACTGAACAGACTCTAGGAAAAATTCTAGATTAATCAGAGAAGAGCCTTTTCATATTTTGGTATATTTAAGATTATGTGGCCATATTGTATTGCTGGAAATATAAGAGGCTTGGGCATCTTTGTGCAGAAAAGGCAAAAATGTTAACCCTATTTTCCTCACTGAAAAGAGAAAGGGTTAATGTTCTGTATCATACATAATTTTTGTGTAGAAGTATTATATACCATGCTGTAAGATATTAATATGTGCTCATGATAAATAGGGGACTTAAAATCACTTTGAATATTATTTTCTGAACTTTGAAAAATAGCAAGAAAAAATAATGGGTTTCTGAGGTTCCTTACTTACAAAGAACTTGGCCTGCACTCAGTTTTCTCATAGATATGACTAAATTGTGTCCTTTATGCAGAAAGGTAGAGAATGGTAGAGGTAAAGCAAGGAAAGTTTGGGGAGGAGAGGATTCCTGCTCTCTTCACCTTGGTATTCTGGAGTTTTAGCCTTCCTTTGATCTCATCAGCCTCCATTTTCTAGACCTTGAACTGAAGATGCTACAAAGTGTTCCAGGTACAAAAATTGCAGCAAGTACAGACATGATGCTCTTTTCATTATATCAGGGAATTATTTTAATCTTTTAGAGACAACACAGAAATCCAAGTTTTAAAACCAAAGCTTAGAAACACATTTTGAACATTCAGCTTCTTTGTATGTAATCTGGGGAAGAAGAGACAGGAACTAACATGATCTTAAGGGCTCCTCTGTTTCAGGAACTCTGCTGGGGACTTTATGTTTACCTCATTTAATTCTCTCAACCACTCTGTCATTTAGCTGTTACTAACCTCCTTTTATAAGTAAGGAAAATGAGGTGCTGAGTAGTTAAGTAACTTGTATAACCTCCCCTTTCTCCCCCCACCCGCCTGCCGCCCCATTAGTAAGCTTTGAGGCTAGACCTGAACCCAGGTCTCTCTCCCAGGAGCAACTTTTCCTCTTCTATTATCCAAGGACAAGTAAACTGGTCTCCATAGCAGAGAGCCAGATCTCAGTAATCCTTACTATTGGTCGTATCAAAGTACTACATTGGAAAGAAAATGTCACTGAGAAAAGTACTAGGCTATTCTTACAAATAAATATGTTTTACATATTTCATCAGATTTACAGTTTTATGAATGCTAATTGATATAGTCTGTCAAGCAGCTTTTTACTGGTTTCTTTTTAAACTGAAGAACTTAAAACTATCCTAGATATGATTTTAAATGCAGGAAATTAGCAGGTTTCTTCTAATAGAACTCATAGTATTGAAAATTGGTTTAGCCATGGTTTTGGCACCTGCCTCTCCACATAATTTGTATTTTCATAAGAATTAGAGTAGCATGGAGCTAAAATTGCCTTATGAATACTTCTAAGACTTATTTTTCAAATAAACATTTTTGGTTGATAAAAGCACAGAAACCAGTATGAGACCATATAGAGCTACAGTTCTGTTCTTTTGGGGATTTACTGCTAATTAACATGAGAGAGGAAAGTTTAATTAAATTAATTCAAATTTCCAGGCTATCTGTGGACCCAGTAGAGTTAAATCTACATTTTTATGAGGAAAACATGAAGTCATTTAAGAATTCTCTAAAGTTACAGTGCTTAGAGACATTAAATGACAAGTTTAGCTTCCATCTGCTTTGATTTTTTTTTTTCTTTTACCAAGATTAACTGAGACTGTATTCTAGGTATGAATCCAAGAAGGTCTTTTTTTTTTTTTTTTTGATTCAAGTGAGCACAAATAACAGGAAGTTAAAACTAAAACCCCTGCCAGGAGAGTATGTTGCCACTGGTCAGGTTTATTAATGTTTTAAAGAAATTTATGTCCTTTTCCACTAGCTCATGAACATGTTAAAGAAAGGGATCAGGTGCTTTATTGTTAGGTATAAATATTTTTTAAATGTAGATAGCTAAGAAGTCACACTCATTGATGTGTTCAGTATATCATCCTAGCATGTGAATTTCAAACCCAGTCCCTTAAAAATTTCATGGTTTATCTCTTAGGGAAAAAAATTGTACCTATTGTAAAAATGATACTGGTTACAATAAAGAACTGATGAGACAAACCTAGTGATGTTAACTTAAGATTAATTAAAATATGTTTGACTTACCTAAGAAGAAATTCTCACATTTGAAAGCCACTGTTACTCAACTACACTTTTTAGACAGTAGAAGTAGTAATTGATTTTAAGCTACTTTGTACTGAAAGCTAGAATTTTTTTTCTTATTGTTAGAAAGGAAGTTTTACAGTATTTCACCCCTAAACATCCTCTGGAAATTCTTGGAAAGAATTTGATTCTTGGAAAGATATTGATCCTTTTATTGATGATACTTTGAAAATATAAACATGTATGCTTTTTACAGAAATTTCATGTTATTTTATTAGGCTAACTAATTAGATGAAAAGAATCTTCATAGATAGCTTATGTGTCCCTGAGTTGGTCCTTCTACTTTATTTTGCTTTATGATGCTTTTTGGTTTCAGTTCTTACAGTATTTAGTACTGGAACTATATTCCCCACACCTTAGGTTTGGAATTATTACCATAAAAACTTAAGTAGTAGACTGACTTTATGGCAAAATTTGATACTTTTGTGTAATATTAAAATACTAAAAATATTGAGATATTTATCAGATTTGTCATTTGTTTAAATATTCTTGGATTTTAGGAAATTCTTAAATTGCTGTACTTACTTTTTTTAATGTCTTTTTCTTTGAGGTTATACTTGTTTTAATTTAGATTAAAGAAAGAACCAAGAAAGTGGGAAGACCTGAATTTCAGGAACTTTAAGATTTTGAAATTTATGTTAAAGATATGCTCTTTGTCTGAGTTTATACAGTAAGGTCAGTATGCATAGAAAACAATGGATCCAAAATGATCAGAAAAATCAATAGTAAATCATTTTTTAAAAATTTCTTTCTTAACTTCTACCACACTTATCATTGAGTCCAATTATTAAAGCAAAAATTTTACTTGTTTTAAAACAACCCCTTTTTACTAAATTCAAACCCCTCAAAATACAGAAGTAGAAGGAAACTTCGGGTGTATTACTGGGTGTGGGACTTCATAGGTTGATCAACAATAACTAAAAACTTCTTAAAATATTTACCTAGTTTTTCTTTCTTAGTTTTTGAGTGTTGACCCTTAAATGTGCCCAGTTTTTTAAATTAATGGCCCAGTGGTTTAATTACAGTTTTTAAAGCTAGAATTTGAGTTGCGTTGAGGTTTTCTTTTTTCCCAGTGACCTAGACTGTTTTGGGTTTTTTGTTTGTTTTCAGATTTTAGATATTCAGCTAGATCTTGTAAAATTTTTATTGCTTAATACAAAATATAGTTATTAAAACATAAGATAAATTAAGTGTAGTTTTCCTAAATATAATATCACATTTTAATTTTAAAATTATGATGATAGGGTAAGTTAGCCAAATAATTTTGTTTTGCTTTGCTATTTTGATAAGTTGATAAAAGAGTTTACTGGAGATGATTTCTCCTATTAGCATAAACTTTTCAAACATTGGAGGTTGAATCTTAACATTAAAGTGTTTAATGGTATTTAACATATTAAAACTTAAAGAGAACTGCTAGTAAAACCATCTTGACAAAAGTGCTAATGGAAGCCTAAACATAATGAAATATTGGTAATAATTTCTGTGTTAGAGCATGTTCGGAAATATTGATAAGCTTCTCTGTCTTCTTTCCAAATTAGATAAAGATATTCCCAAAATGTTTGAGAATTTGAGTTTTCATAGGCTTTGGAGTTTATGAGGCTTCTAGAATATTTCTTTCAAAATAGTGTATGTAATTTTAAACTGCTGGATAAGGAAAAGTGATTTCATCCTGTGTTGTTCAGTAGTAACCAGTAGCCACAATGACTATTTAAATTAAAATTTAAAATTCAGTTCCTCAGTTGTACTATCCACATCTCAAGTGTTCAATATTCAGATGTAACGAGTAGCTACTGTATTGTACAGACATAGATACATTACCATCTTTTCAGATGTGGAACATTTCCATCATCACTGAAACTTACTGAACAGTGCTTGTCTAAAGCTTTTCTCTCATTTTCTGTGGAAGGGTATCTTCATTAACATATATAGCTAGCTATTCTCACATTCTAAAGAAAATTCCCAATTCGTCTCCTCATCACTTAAAACATTTGAAGATACCAGCTACCACATAGGTTTTGGATCTATTTTTAAACGCATAGGAAATGGCATCATCTTTTAACTCATCACTGGATGTGACAAGATAAAAAGAAAAACTGTCTTTTTAGCAAAAACTTCTACTCTTTTGCATCTTTTCTGAGTAACTATAAGAAAATGATGCCTTTCTGCCTTGCAGTGATGTTTCTAATATTAATTACAAGAAGAATGCTCTGAAGTAAGAACACAGTACACAACTCCAGCCTCTAAAGCTAAATAGAGAGTGCACTGCCCTGAATTGGGATGATCCATATGACTAAACTGAATCATCCAAATAGGAAAAAAGGAATGTTTTTGCTAACTTGACTCCAATTGGTTGTTTGAGCTAAGACATTCCAAGGATAATTGTGTAATCATTGTATACGGTAATGTAAATATTCATGCTTGAAGTACTCTGTCACTCTTAAAAAGTAAATTTGGGTTGATGGAATGAGGACAGTAAAGATATTACCGTGAATTTATTCTTTTCAACCAGTCTTTAACAATGAAAGGGAGATATCTTGTTAGATTTTCAGTTACATTCAATTCCGGATAAATGTTATGGTTCTATTCACTCAAGACTCAAAAATTTCTCTCATTGCCATTCCTAAGGGATAAAATATGTAAGTACCTGAGAAAGAAAGACATTCCCATGATAGCACCTTTGAGCCTGACATTCTGCAATGGAGACTAGAATTTTAAAGAAAATTTCCAATGACCACATTTCAATAGAACATCTAAAATTACTTAATTATGCTTTTCCTATTTCTCTTTAAAATAGTGTGACTCCTGGTAGATTTTTTAATCAGCTTAAGCACACATTTCTTTTTCTTAATTTTAAGATTGTTTGTTGTGATACAAAATCATACTTAAGATTTAAATGTATGATTAGATCATTAACTAGAAAAAAACTGGCATCTGTGTGCAGGTGATCAGATGACATAAGCAGTCTGGTTTTCATTTGCGGCCAGTACTGATTGTAACTGAAAGAGACTTGCTCTTTTTGTGGAATTGGCTGACTATTTCCCTACATCTGGAGTTAATAAAGTCTTTAAGACCACATCAGTTGTGCTTTGCCGCCAGAACTCTTTGATCTGAAAAATCGAAACTGGCACAACTGCTGCTTCATAACATTGCATCTATGTTTCTGCAAGCCACAGTTAGGATACCAAAAGTAAAGTTTTTTGGCCTGTGTTAGAAATGCTGTTAGATGGGCCTCTTTTAGAACCATGATTTTCAAAACATCTTTATTATGATAAAAACTTTGAATTTATGTTAGTAAATAAATGATAAGCTTATAGTATTTTTAGAGTCTTTACCATTTTCACTTATAAGATCTATTCTTTAAAAGCCCGTTTACTTTTTGGAAGTCTATAAAAACTAACATTAAAAACTTAGCAACTGAACAACAATAACAATATTAAAAAAAACTTTGACTCCAAAATGAGCCCTGTGTTCCCAATACAGCTTCAAAAGTTTTGTGTGTGAGTAGGCAAGCCTCTTCTGCGTTGTGTGGTTTATCTTGGTTTTTTTGCTTTCCATGATAGTTACCAATAACTATTATCTCATCAGCATATTCTCCTTTATTTACAGCGATTTGTAAATCAGTAAAGTCAGGTTTATCCCTTTCTTTGCTTTTATAATTGCATACATTTAAGATTTTTTGAAGTCTAAGTTTACCTTTATGAATACAGTGAATTAAATAAGAATAAAGATAAATATATATTGAGAGATTATATGTAAATTTAAACTGACAAACTGAATAGATTTTTTTTGTGAAATGACACATCAAAACTGGAGTTTTTCATGGTTATCATTATGAGATTTACATACTGTTTTAACCTATAGCCTAGATATAATTAGAAAATTTTATATTTTATACTTTCATGTCAGTGATGATATACATAGTAGATAAGCATTTATGAAAAAGCATGTTCTAACTCTATCTTCTAAATTTTACTCTCATTTGTATTTTCTTTCTATATCTGTGGATATACTCTTATCTTTGTTATTTGTGGTTTCAGCCTAGTTTGGGAAAATCCATAGGTAAAGGAGACAGAGGACATCTAGCTAAAGCTAAATTTAGATGCTGAAACTGGATTAAAAGAAAAAAGTACAAAATTCCTTTCCTGATAACATGCCTGTCAGCATACCTCATACGTTGCAAATACATTTGTATATACCCAATTCTTTCTTCCTAACTCTGTCTTTACATAATAGCTCTTTATGTAGTAGCACATCAAGCATAGAAAAATGTTTAATATGTGTAATGTATAATCTCCTATCTAGAATCCTTTATGGGTAATTCTTAGGAATATATCTTATCCCCAACTTCTCAGGTACCACAGATGTGTGTTTTTCCCTCTGGGATATAAGAAGAGGGAAACTAACCTGAAGGCCAGTTCATTAAAAAGACACACCTGCGCTAGTAATAGCATGGCCAGCAAGAAGACTAACAATGAACTTTTCAACCTTTCATTTAGGGTGAACTGTGCATGTAAGGGTGATACTGGACAAAAACTGCAAGAAATAGTCGTTTAGTACTGAACAGGGACAATATGTAGCAGTATAACTACGCCTCTAAGAATTAGAAAGATGATATTATTAGCTAATACTCAGCAAGTGCTTACCTGCTAAACATTTTAGAGCTTTCTGAGTCCCTTAGCTATCTTGAGGAATCCAGGCAGGGTTTTTTGTTTGTTTGTTTGTTTGTTTTTTTGGCCATACTGTGTGCTTATGGGAGTTTAATTCCCTGACCAGAGATCAGTCCTGGGCCTTCAGCAGTGAGTATGCAGAGTCCTAACCACTGGACTGCCAGGGATTCACTAAACGTTTTGTATGTGTTATCTCATCTGATCTTCCCATCAACCTAACCCTCAATGCAGGTACTGTTAGCACTGTCTTACAAATGAGGAAATGGAGTTTCAGATGGTTAGATAATTTGCCAGAAATCTTTGCAGTTAGTTAATGTCTCAGAGAAAGAATAAATGAATACAAATGAAATAAATGTGTATGCTTTTTTCACACATGCTCCCGTAATTTTACTGAGCTAATTGCTTTTTCCACATTAAGTGAACACTTTGAATTTTTATTTGGGAGTAAAAATTAAATAGATGTACCCTTATCAGACTAAACAAAAGAAATGTTTCATCCACTGCTCAAAATAGGACTCCTTTCCATTCTGGATTCCTGGTTCACTTTTACAGATCATCATCACCTTAAGTGTTACACATTTGTTCTTCTTGGTTTCAGTAGTCATCATAAGAATGGTTTGATCATGTTTTGATCATTATAGTTATTTGGCTGCCCATTTAGTTTTTCAGAGAAATGACAATGTTGGCCATTTGCCAATTCAAAATGTTTATACTTTGCTTATCTGAAGCAGAAGTTTACTAAAGGAAATTAATACTGCTCTGACAGATTAAATGAGATTTTTCTGAAAGCTGTGCCAGAGTTGAAAATTTACTAGAAATTAAAGAATTAAAACTGCTCAGACTTCAGCCAACCCTACTAAGTTCAGGAAGTTTCTGAACAATTATGTTGTGCTTTTCACAGTTAACTTTTAATAATAGTAAAGAATAACAACATTTAATCCAGCTCGTTTTGATTTTGATAAATCTTGTAGCAGTGGAAAAAATGAATTTTATGAACCCAAATTTTATTTCATGCTATATTCAAAAGACTTTTGTTTCCACTAGGTTTGAATCATGAGCCTATATGAATTTATGTTTTGTAAGCAGAGTCAACATTTGAGACTTTATTCAGTCACTTGGTATAATTGTTACACATAGATTCATTCCAGGGGTATTTAGAATGGCTTTTTCCTCTAGTGACCAGCTAAAAACAAACATGTAGATAGTATCCAAGTTAGACATTATTTATGAGGATTCAAGCAGTTTCTTTGGATTTGTCGTAGGTCTTTTTAGATATCAGGTAGGCCTTTTTAGGCCCTTCAGGAAGTGTAGCACTCATTTTACATAAGTGGTGTGAGAGTAATTTACATTTTAATTAAATTTCCTGTTTAATTTTAAGGTATATGCACCATCCCCAAATTCAGATGACTTCAACCGTGAATCTCCTAGTTATCCATCTCCCAAGCCACCGACCAGTATGTTTGCTAGCACTTTCTTCATGCAAGGTAAGTACTACCAACTAGTTGTCAAATACTACAACGGCTATCTATTATATATTAGCTAATATTTTTAAGTTGTGAAGAAAGAGAATATCTATATAGAAGTTCAGACATTTTTATATAGATATGTTTGGCTGAAGCAAGTTAAAATTTAATTTTTAAGTTTTCTATTGCTAATTATTGATGAGTGCAATGTAGTTGAATTATTCAGCAAAGCATTGGCATGCTTATCTAGTATTAATTGAATTTAAAAAGGACTTCAGTTGAAAAAAGTGAGTAGAGCTGCTCTTTCTCATTTTAGGATTTTTAAATGTATAAAAGCTATTAACAATTTTAGTTTCTTGTTTAAATGACAGATTCATAACACTCATAGAATTATCAGTGCAAATAAAAAGGTGAATATCATAGAACAGAATTAAGACTTTTAAGAGAGAAAAAGTGTTGTACTTCTTTTAGTTCATGTCTAGCAAATCATTTTTATTAGATCTTCTGTGATTTTAGACTATAGAGAGCAATAAATTGCTACATAAATGGTTCCTTGACTTTATATTGGTGAGTGAAGTCACTGCCAGCACACTTCATTTGAAGGCTGACTATAATAGAGTCATTATCAATCACTTAGGTTGTCTATAAGAGAAACTTCTTTATTCTAATTTGAGAATGTTTGATAAAATATACGTTGCTTGTTATAGATGAAGAACATTTTGGTATATTTATGGATATACCATTTAAGCAAATGTTTAATCTAGCTTCTCCCCAGATTTTGGACTTGTATTACCCTCCCTGATACGAAGTCAGATCTTACGAGGATTTTTATAATGACCTGCCTACTACAGTTTAGATTTCTCCCCCACTCCCCAACTATAAAGCTTTATTCCTTCATTTAAAATAGTAGCTGTACAGTTTGGAGGAAAGAAAACTATATGGAAGACTAGATTGAAAAGAGGAGGAAAGACATATGTAGAGAGTACCCTTTGAATTTTTTTGTATCATCAAAATAAAAGAAAAAAATTTTGGCTAAGGAAAGTTCTATATTTCTCTTTTTTGTCTTAGATGGGACCCACAATTCTTCTGACCTTTGGAGTTCATCAAATGGGATGAGCCAGCCTGGTTTTGGTGGAATTCTGGGGACCTCCACTTCCCACATGTCTCAATCCAGTAGTTATGGCAGCCTTCATTCACATGACCGCTTGGTAGGCCGTAACACATGACTAGGGTGCAGCAACACTTTGTCCTTACTTGTCTTTCTTTTTGGATTACAAGTGTAAGATCTGATTCTGCCAAGACTTCGGAATGTTGAAATACTTCTAGGCTTACTTCATGCCTTTTGAAAGAAGTAAATGAGTTCTTCAGTTGCTAATTTATGTTGTTCTTTATAAGCTATTATAGTAGTTGCCCAGTTATATGTGCTTATTATTGAGAAAATGTATTTAATAGATCATATCTCTTTTCCTCTTTCTTTAGAGTTATCCTCCACACTCAGTTTCACCAACAGACATAAACACAAGTCTTCCACCAATGTCCAGCTTCCACCGCGCCAGTACCAGCAGTTCACCTTACGTTGCTGCCTCACACACTCCTCCCATCAATGGATCAGATAGCATTCTAGGTGAGCTCTTTTGGGTTGGCAAAACTCCTTAAAACTGAACTTGGGCATTTTTAGTGAATCCCATTTTTTTTTATATATGTGTGTGTGTGTATATATATATATATATACACACACACTTGTTCTTTTCATGTTTTTTCCCAACTTTATCAAGATACATCATTGACATATAACACTGTGTAAGTTTAAGGTGTACAGTGTAATGATTTGACTTACAAACATCTTGAAATGATTATCACAATAAGTTTAGTGAGCATTCATCGTCTTATATAGATATAAAATAAAAGCCATTAAAAAAATTTTTTTTTCTTTGTGATGATAATTCAGGATTTACTCTCAACAGCTTTCCTATATAACAAACAACGGTGTTAGTTATAGTCATCACATTGTGTATTACATCCCCAGTACTTACTTAAAACTGGAAATTTGTACCTTTTCACTCAACATGTTTTTTAGTATTGAGCTTAAGTGTGAAAGAAAGGAAGAAAAGAACGTTTCTGATTTTCATTAATGCAGAAACTGGTAAGGAATCCGTCTTTCCTTTAGTTTACTATTTGCTGGTTTATTGTGACAGATGTGCAGTGGAGAACACCATTGAAAAAATGGCAAAGTGCTAAAAAGCATGCCTGCTCACTTGCTAAACTTCTTGATTTGTTTTCCTATTTGAAATACTCAGGAACCAGAGGAAATGCTGCTGGAAGCTCACAGACAGGTGATGCACTTGGAAAAGCTTTGGCATCTGTGAGTATTGATTTTACGTATTTTGCTGAATGATTTCTACACTGCTGAATTGCAGTGATTTGATTTTGTGGGCAGTGTGTGGCATAGTTAAAGGGGATAGTTATAACAGGACCATTTCATTACTCATTTAGAGCTATTCTTAGTTTGTATTGATTTGTACTGCCCTTATAATAACTGATGGGAACACCTCCCACCTGATTCCCACAAGAACTGTCCTTCTAATTTCAATTTAAATATCTGTTTTGTCTTAATGGAACAGATGTAGGGAAAATTTTAAAAACTCAGTCATAAAAAAAATAATAATAAAAAATAAATAAATAAATAAAAACTCAGTCATTTTAAAGCCTAAAGGACGGATTACTGAGATTAATTGTTAAATCTGTTTATTAGTTTTAAACATATACTTTGTGAGTTGCACGTTAAAATAAGCCAAGTGGAGCCAAGAAACGTAGCTGTTATTCTTCTGATCCAGAGAAGGAAGTGCTTTTATAAGGATTTTTTCCTAAGATGGAAGGTATTTTAATATTTTTTAAAAGGAAAAAATAATCTTCTGCTGATTCATTCAAGGCATAGGAGATGCGCGCCTTTCCTAAAAGCAAAAAAACAGATTGACTGAGGAGCCCATGCTTAAATGAGTAAAACTGATTTGAAGGAACCCCATAATATTTTCCTCAGTGACTAGTTTACATCACAACCAGAATGTTAATAACAAAGCAGTGATTTGCTTTAATAAAGGCAGTGATTGGTTTTAATGTCTGATCCTTAAAACATTAAACTGAAATCTATCCTTTTGGGAGAATGTTTACTAGTAATCCATAAAGATTCCAAATCTTAAGTTTTTAAGAGGCATTTCTGCTTTGTATTTTCTAAAGTTTCTCCTTAGGCGTTTTCTTCGTTTTTCCTCCTGAGTGATATGGCTCTCAGATTTCTCAGAGTTGTCTTACTTATGTTCTGCTATGAAATGCAGTTAACTCTGTCAAACATATTTGCTGCTGTTCATAGGGAACCTAATGTGTGGATAGTAGGAAGCAGCTGTTGAACATTTAAGGAGATAAACCTCTTTGTATATGGTTTTATGTAAATATTCTCTGTCCACAGCACTACAGGTTTTTCTTGAGAAATGAAGCCAGGTCAGATTCATCTCCCACGTAGTGGTGGCCCACGTAAAATAGAGCTCAGTAAATGTTCACTGAATTCAGTCTTGCATCATATGACAAAAACGATGTTAATAACAAAACCCACAAAAATATCATCTGTAATTTGTTTGTTTACTAGGTGCTCGGCACTATACTAAGCATTTTCATGCTTCATTTCATTTAATCCTCAAGAAAGCCCTGTGAGGTTGGCATTACTATTCCCATGTTACAGATGAGGAACTAAGGTTTAAAAGGTTAAGTAACTTTGGCTCAGAAAGATTAAATAACCTGCTCTGGGGATCACCAAGCTAGGACGCGTAAGGCCTAGTATTAGATTAGATCTGCTCTGACTAGCTTCACTTACTCTGTACTTCCAGAAAGACCAGTGCTACAGTGACTGTTATTTTATAAGGTGTTGATGAAGGTTAAAGGAAGTTGTCTCCCTTTTTCTGAACTTACCCCACATGGTGAAACTACCTACTTTGAAAGAAAATTATTCTGTAATATTAAATGAGTGCCTCTCGGGTATTTTATTTACTTGCTGATTTCTTCCTCTGATTTGTAAGAATTCAGTAGCAAATATTTCACGTGTAGAAAGACAAATAACATCTGAACTTTTAATATTAGGCAACTTTAAAAAAAATATAACCTATATTTCAGGGGCTTTTTTCTCAAAATTCTTTTGTTCACTTTATTCAAGGAAAACTTCTTTAAAGGATCCTTGGCAGATAGGCAGGCAGGAATTTGTGATGTTCTCAGTGGTGATCCTTCAAGCTTCTTTTCAGT
The DNA here is from genome assembly GCF_019320065.1 of Cervus canadensis. Classification (NCBI taxonomy): domain Eukaryota; kingdom Metazoa; phylum Chordata; class Mammalia; order Artiodactyla; family Cervidae; genus Cervus; species Cervus canadensis. Next base: position 49,267,328 of record NC_057391.1, on the reverse strand, counting down.
TACCCTTGAAGTCCTTAACTATTCTCCCATATTATAACCAATATACTAGCTGAACCAGTTGGCATTTGGAAAAGAAAATCTAAATTCAGTGTAAGTGGAAGCTAGGGAAGAATGTTTAATCTAGTTAGTGGGTGGGCTTTGGTTGTCATGGAAACTCAGCTCTGTCATCCTGTGTTGTTACTAGGCAGGAGCAGCCAGGTCATTCCATAAATCATTTCTGTCATAGCTGATGGTGATGCATTCCATCTGCTCCATCACTGCATGCCATAGTCTGCACACTTCAAATCCTTTCCTTCAATCCATCTCCTGCCCTACTCCACACCAGACACCTCCCCCCAACATATTCTTTCCCTAACTTCCATTGCAAACTCATATTCACTTTAGTGCTGTCAAAATGTCCTGAAAAACAAAAGCATTACATTAGGGATAGGAAGGATTAAAAGAGATGAGGAGAAGGAATTTTATGAGAATTACAGTTGAGAGTCTGACATTCATATCAGAATTTTTGATGTTAGGTATTACAGATCTTTGGAAATGGTGACCATGAGTATTTGAAATTTGCAGTTCTTTAGAATGTGATGTTTTAAATACAGCATCCAGGTTTAGATGGAGAAATGCTATGCTATTGTCATTAGTAGTTATTTCTAGCTCCCTGAATGTCTGATATATGTCTTAGATGGTCTTTCATGTGTGAAACATCAGAGGGTACAACCTTTGTTCTTCAGTTTAGGTATTAAAGAGCACACAGAATACTGTGTGATTAAACATGGAAGGCCAGATAATACATTTGCAAAGATTCCTTTATTTTAGGTTTAAGCCTGGATAATTGTGGTCTTAATCTCAGGATAGCTAGAAAGAGAATTGTACATGAAAGTATTTACACAAAGTTCCCAAAGCCCTATGGATTATGCATTAGTTTAGATAATAAACTAGGGTAGATAGAAGGGAAGGAAAATCTGGATATTCGTGCCATTTCAGTGTTTCCCTGAACGTTTGCCAGACAATAACCCTTTAAGATTGTGCCCATGGAGAGTTATATAGAGGAAGAAACATCTGGTTTATTTCAGTGCCTAATACCATATCAAAACACTTGGTCTTTAATTTAGAGGAGATCAAACAAGAGGACTGTTTAACTTTGTTGATTATATCAGACTTCTCTGTGATAATTTATGTTTTGATTTCTACCTCAGAGCAAAGGAAAGAGAGAGAGAGAGAAACGAGATAGAGAGTGTGTATGTATGTGTGGGTGTATTTTAATCTGGATAGTTAAATGGTCAGTAGTCTCTAACAAAAGAAAAGAAAATTCAGGGAAGTTGACGTTTAAAAGTTATTCATGAAATAAGTTTCTTTGTTCCTTAGACTCAATAACATTAGCATAATAAAGATTAACTGAAATGTGCACTGTAGTGTTTAAAAAATTGGGCTCACAGTTCCAGGGTTGGCCTTGGGAGCACTCCATTGTTTCTTTTTTGTCTGGGGCCCTTTTCATTAGCCTCTGGCTTATTGGCACCCTGCTGATTGGAATAGACCATGACTGATAGGAGGAGGAGCCTCATTTGTTGCAGTAAAATGAGGCATATTACCGTTTAAGCCTGGCAGAAGGTATTGGGAGTTATTCATCATTGGTCATTTAACAGTATGAGGACCATGGACTGCATGCGGAATGAGTTCTTATTTGTGTTTATGCTCCAGATTCTAAATCACTCCCATCCCCGTTTTTTAAGTGAACTGACTTTTTTCTTCTTTCTTTTTTTTTCCTTTGAAACATCTATGTAGGAGTTCTTCAAGGTCAGAAAGTACAAAAAGTAATGTATTCCTGATTTAGAATGCTCTTCATCAAGTAAAGCCTATGTTTAGAATTTCTTAAAAGTAGCACGACAGTTTCTATGGAATCTGTATAGTCTGTATGTGATATGGTAATAGAATAAATATACAGAGGTGAAATTTAATGAAATCATCTCTGATCTACCAAGTTTGTGTTATTCTGCTATTTTAATATTGTTGCTCCCCCTTCCATGTACACATTCCTTTTATGAAAGTAAAAGGGACAAGAAAAAGTCCTGTAATTTTCCAGGTTCTCTGTCAGTTCAGGAAAAGTATTAATAATAATCGTCTGTCATCACTTTAATTTAGGGCAAAGTAGAACCAGGGAGTGTGATGAGTGAGTGGAGAAAATGGCTTTTATTATACAAATGGAGAAGGTGTTTTTAATAAAAATACCAGAAATTATATGTTGATAATGTTTTTGGTCCCACTTCTGTTTTCACAGTGATTTTTGTAAAAGCTCACACCCATTTTATATGTAATATCATTTTGTTTAGTCATTGCAAGATGGTGATAAATGACTCTAAAATATAAACTTCCTTCTTTGAAGAAACCAGTTCTTCACATGCTTAGGGATTATTTAGCTGTAATAGCAGAGTTATCAGGGGAAATAAGGCTTAATAGTCTGTCTATACCCTCAAAAGCCCATACCTGCCTAATGATGTGGTATGGACAGCTTAGTACATCAACACTAGTTCTCCAAAATATTGGAACCTTACTGTATTGTTGTTCTCAAAACTTATACCATAAAACTGGTATGTAAGCGAATTCATCTTTGTAATAGTACTTGTTTCTCCTCTTAGGTATTCCTGTTACTGAACCCCACTATATAAATGCTGAGATAAATACTACTGTTTACTGAATCCTGCTTTTTATCAAAAAATATTGTAGCAAATTTCAAGTGTGATTTAATCACTCAAGTTTTTGGGTTTTTGTGTTTTTTTTTTAATGTTGAGCACCTACTTGTGCAAGATAGTGACAGACAGTGATGGATTCAGTGTTGAACAGTGTAAGGTCCCTGCCTTCAAAGACCTTGTAGTTGAGGAGAGAGATACAAAAATGGTAATATAAAGCATATTGTGAAGCAAAAGACCAAAGAGAGGTAACAGATTGCTTCCCTGGTAGCTCAGTGGTGAAGAATCTACCTGCAATTCAGGAGACACCAGTTCGATCCCTGGGTCAGGAAGATCCCCTGGAGAAGGAAATGGCAATCCACTCCAGCATTCTGACCTGGGAAATCCAATGGACAGAGGAACCTAGTGGGCTGCAGTCCATGGGATCGCCAAAGAGTTGTATAGGACTTAGTGACTAAAACAAGAACAAGAAGTTACTCTAAGATTATAAGGGAGGTAAAAGTGAGTGTAAATGGAAACATTATAGTTCAGTTGGGCCCTTGACATGTTTTAGAATCCATCAGAGAAAAGTTAAGAAACAGGCCTTTTGAAAGGAAAAACTGTGTTCAAAAAATGAAAAAAAATACTTTGTATATAATGCTTTATGTAAATTATAAGGTAGAAAGGCTTTTTTGTAAGCAGATTATGGAATACGATGAATGTCATTCTGTTTTATGTAGTCGGCAACAGGAATTGCTATATGGGACTTGTTCAAAACTGGTTGAGGACAATAGCTCAGTGAATTATGTATGGGTTGGAAAGAGAATATAAAGACTTAAATAGTTCAGCCACTTCTTTTACTAGAGCTACAAGTTCTAGTAAAAGTTTAAAGTAGTGTCACAGTGATGAGAATGTTTATGCCTATCCCAAAAACATTACAGAGAGTTGTGGGCATCGGTGTCTGTGGTGTGAAGGGCAGAGGGGCAGGAGAAAGGAGAGGGTTGTGAGAGTGGTTTTGGTGACCGTGAGAATGCTGGTGCTGACTGAGATAGAGAAAACACAAGAATAGAGATGGAAAGTTGGGGAAGCTTGCATCAGTGATGCAAAGTTTGCATTTGGACATACTGAGCTTGAGCTGAAAGAAAGATATTCCCAGATGGAGGTGTATAGCAGCTAGAATAGAGGTGTTCACTTTGGAGGCATTCACAGAGATGTCATAGTTGATGCTTTATAAAGAATGGTATTAAAAAAAAGAATGGTATTACCAAGAGATAAAACACAGGTAAATAGAAAAGGAAATAGCCTGGAGTGCTCAGAAAACATGCATTAAGTGAACTGCAAGAGTAAAAGAAAGAAGGACCCTAGGTAAATACATCCAGGGGTTTAAAAGAGGTACTCAATTGGCAACTTCTTAAGTTCATTCATTCTTTTAGCAAGTGTTTGCTTACCAGCACCATTGTAGAATCGGAAGCTAATGCAGAAGGCTGTGTAATTCACATTTGTCTGAATAAGATAGAGAAGTCCTTACTCTCTGGAACATACATTTTATTAGGGAAAAGTGTAAAAGAGACAGATGATAAACAAGAAAACAAGTTTAGACAATTAGGGATTGATGTAAGCAGTGTGACGAAAACAAAGCAGGGAGGTATGACACAGAGGGAATGCTATTTCTCCAGTGCTTTCATGCAATTAATTCATATAGACAAGGAAATTGAAAGTCAGCAAGTAGGTCTAGTTTATGATAGTCAGAGTTTTGCATGGAACTGGAACTTCTCTCACTCCTCACCCACCTACCATTAGTGCTATCAATCCTTCCCTCCCTTACCAATATTATAGTCAAGACATATTTCATAGTAGTCAGCATCAGTTGTTCATAAAAGTTATAATTATATGCATCTTAAACACGGGAAATAATGATTTACAAAAATAAAGGGATATGTTGAGATGTTTTTGTTGGAGTTTGGTAACCTCACCTAATTTACTTACGGTTGCAATAAATCACTGTATGTATTAGGAACCAAAGTATAACCTTTTAGTTAATTTTCACATGTGTGAAAAGTAGCAACTTTTAAAAGGTGACAACTTTGACAGCTGAAAACCAACAACACTGATCTTATAGCATACCACTTCCTTACTACTAAGTCTTCCTACGAAGTCTTTTGATGTCTTCTTGATAACTGTGTTTTTCTAAAATGACTTTGCAACCTGAGAATTCCCTGGCAGTCCAGTTGTTAGAACTCGGCACTTCCACTCCTGGGGCCTTGGGTTCAACCCCTGGTCAGGGAACTGAGATCCTGCAAGCTGCATGGTGTGACCAAAAAATAAAACTACTTTCCAACCTGTATATATGACTTCTAGATCTGGGTCTTCAGAAAGAGTTGGTGTGTAAAGAGATTTCCAATTGCAATTTAATAACATCAAGCAAATTGATAGAGAAATATTCATTTCTAATCACTGCTTAACAATTTAATTAGTGCCACCTTTAAAAAAAAAATAAATGAAAGCTGTTACTGTTCAATGATTGTGACCCGTGGAATTTTGTTTTACATGAGCCTTTCACAGTATCTGGCTTTTTCAACATATTACACTGTCTTTAAAACCAGTGCTGAGACCTCTTATATGCTGTAATTTGGGCATCTTTAAATTTATTAGAGCTCTCAACTTATTCAGAGCAAGATTATTTCTATTGGATGACACTTTGCACCCACAAGTAGTTTTCCTTTTTAAAATATTTGACCACAAATTCTCCAAAGAAGTTGATTTATCTCCCCTAAGTGCTGAGATATGAAGATGATTTATGATACCTGTTATAGTAATGGGACTGTCCTAGAGAAGAGCTCTTGGGAATTGTTGGTGTGTGGATTAGGGAGGCATTTTAAATGTTTATGGCTAGTTATGTAGCTTGAATGAATTTCTGTTACTATTTTTTTTTTCAGCAATGTGAAATAAAGTATTGCAACAAAACCTTTAGCCAAAGTACAAAAATGTATGCATCCCTATATGTTAAACTCTTAGGTGGTAAAGTCTATAAATTACTTAGGGAACATTTTTTGAAGAACTTCCAGCGTTTTTTCACTTTCATCAAAGGTGACAAAATATCCTTTAAAAGCAAGCTTAATTTTTTTTTTTTTTTTTTTTTTTACAATACACATCATTAGGAGCTAAATTTAGCAAAAATGTTAACCAAACAGAACTTTTTAAAAGAAATAAGGGGTAACTTCTAAAAAATCATTTTCTTTGGCCTTTGAAACTATTTTCAAGGACTATTCTCTTCAAAAAAAATAAGTTTCCTAAGATTATTTTGGGGGCTTCCCTGGTGGCTCAGTAGTAAAAAATTCGCCTGTCAGTGCAGAAGACACAGGTTTGATCCCTGGGTCGGGAAGATCCCCTGGAGAAGGAAATGGCAACCCACTCCAGTGTTCTTGCCTAGAGAATCCAATGGACAAAGGAGCCCGGAGGGCTACAATCCATGGGTTCATGAAAGAGTCAGATACTACTTACTGACTAAACAGCAACAACAAAGATTATTTCTAATACATAAAATTTATTTAGATAGTATATTCTAGAAAGATTGTTTATCAAACTTGTTGATTTTATATTTCTAGTCACTTCTTTTTTGTTCTAGCAGTTAGAAATTTAAATTATTTTCAACTAGGATAATAAAGAAGTTGCTATGATCTATTTATGCCTCTTGTATTAGAATATTTATGATACTCTTTAATCCTAGTTTTAAAACTGAGACTTCTATAGTTTTTATGTAATGGAGTAGTCCTAAAATTTATTAAATAGTTTCTCACTCATGAGTCTTAAGGGTGGCAGCTTAGACTACAAAAATATCTCCATGCCAGTGGATTTATATTTTTGCTTTTGTCACATGTTGATGTGTTTGTCTTTGTTTTCTGGTTAGATTTATTCTCCTGACCACACCAGCAGTAGTTTTCCATCAAATCCATCAACACCAGTTGGATCACCCTCACCTCTCACAGGTAAGCTTTTGTTTTATCTAACTACTTGATAACATATGTGAGGCTACTTGAAAATATTTGAAGTTTATTTTTCAATAAAATATAGTAAAGACTCACACACAAAAAAAATCATTTGTTTTGAGACAGCATGTAAACAGAGTCTTCTCCTGAGTTCATTTTGGAGAATGTTGAAATATTTGCTATTTGACTTATTTGTTCGTATCTCCTTTGGTTCTTAAAATAATTTGCAATAATTATTGCAACAGGATAAAAAATAAGGCTAGGCAATTGAGATGAAAGTAAAATATAGAGAAGGAGATAAATTTAAAAATTTGATAAGCTAGCATAGAAAATAAAATAATCTATTTAGACGTACATATGACTTCTTTCTTCCTTATTTTTAAGTCCACTGAGTTAGTATTTCCTATATATGTATATAAATTCTTGGGAATATTGGAGGTGTTTTTCTTTGTTGTTTTTTTTTTGCTGAAGGAAACAACTCGTGAATGTGGGTGAATATTGTTAGTAGAGTTAAATAAATGTTCAGTCTTGTGTTGTGTTTTCCTTTTTTTTTTAACAGCAGCTTTAACAATTTCCAGATAGTAACCTATAGTATAAATTTGTTGAGATACAATTGTTATTCATGTAAATAGGAATTTTTCAATTTATTAGAAATAAAATTACAGGGAAATGCTTGCATTTATTAAGCTATAAAACTTGAAATATATTTTCCTGAGCATTGTTTGGAGAAAAACCATGCTGAAGAAGAAATGTATTCATTCTAAGGAAAAGACATTAGACAACTGGGTAAAAATTGCCATTTTCCTCCAACAGTTGACCTCAGAAACAATTCTGTATTCCTGATCAGGTCACTAGTTCAGGCCATGTGGCATTGTTGTTGCTGTCAAGCCTTTTTGCATTGTTCAGGATTTCTGAAATTCAGGACTCATTGATATATCAGGGCTCTGGCTATCACCTGTGCGCTGTGATTTAGCCTTGTGACTCTGCTAAGAAGCATTCCAGTGTGGAAATGATGAACTGCTGGCAGCTGCTTTCAGCTATTAGTGGTTCTGCCACTTTCTCAGACACCGTGGCTTCAGCTGTCTAGTAAAAGTAGAACAGCTGTTCCCCGTATAGACAGGACTATGAAAGACCCATTGACTTAGAGTTGTTGTTTAACAGAGGGATGAAATTACAGGAACAATGATGTAACTTTAACCATATTCACCATCTTGGCAGAGTTTTACTGAAGTTATCAGTGTCATTTTTGCCACAGCCCATTCCACTTTTTCATCTCGGGTAGCTATGTTGGCCCTTACTGTATGCTCCTACTGCCTCTTCTCCTCTGCCCAGTAAGATAGCTATAGAGGTGTCCTTTAGTTTTCATGAACATTGGTTGGGAAGACAGGCAGCAGAGATGCTCAGCATCTGTGAAGGAATATCAGAAAAATGAGCAATCAGAGACTTAGACATTTTTCAAAAAATAATGGTCCAAAGTAAAATCTCACATTTCCTCCTTCATTTTTATTTGATGTTTAATAAATGGTATCCTTTTTCTGCCTTTAATTCAGCTGATAAATGAAAATCTGTGAACTGTTGGATTATGTAGTAAAGGTAATAATAGATTTCTTTTTCAACTCAGTTGTCATACTCAGAGAAAAATATTTTTATATATTCCTGTTGAAGTGGCAAATCAAAGACTGATTTTATACAGGTGCATCTTTGTCTCATCTCCTGTATCTAGTGTTTTCTTCTTATAACCACATATACACACATATCCCGGATTGATGGGGCAGACGTGGAAAGGGAGGAGGAAAAAGGGAAAGCACTGTGTAATAAAGTTTTCACAGTTGAAGGAAAAATGAGTAAGATAGAGCAAACCCGAGCTCCTGTATAATATGTGCAAATTATTCTGTACCTTGTGTTGCAGTGGCCCATTGTTGAGAGTAAAACATCCCACCCTGTTTGCTCTCTACACTGGGCTTGTTTCTTACGCTTGTTCATCAGTCCAACTCAACACAGACCATGTAAGAATAGTTACAGCACAGGCAGTTTCTAAGGCATTCATCATTCTTGTTTAAATCCTGCTCATGTTCAGTAGTAGTAATAATAGAAAATGCTTATGAGGAAAAAATGTCTAAGATTATTATAATATTTTAGTTAAGATACTTCAGGCTGAAAGAAAGACAAACTCTTGTCTGGAGTGGATTACACAGTAAGGAGATTTGGGATATCTTGTATAAAGCCCATAGCAGGGCAAGTTCCTGGACCAGTCTGGACTCCTGCTCTATTTCTTTGAAATTCTTTCTCAAGCTGGTGGCAAGATAGCAGTTAAAGGTACCACATGTAGACATAACCATGTCTCCTATAAGAAAAAGGACCATCTATTAAATGTCTTTTCAGAATCTTTTTCTGAAAGCCTCTTCAACAGGTTTTCTCTCATGATTCATTGATCAGGACTGGGCCTAACAGTTACTTAACAGAAATGAGACCACCATATTTGTCTTAGTTGTTAGGATTTATCCCAAGAACTAAGAATAGAATTAATTACTCTTTGCAGGTTCACAGTAGGAAAGGATAGACACCCCGCCACCTTCTGAACAAAATCTGCTCTAGCAGCAAGGTAGAAGAGAAGTATGGCTGTGTCTAATACAGTTGTCATTTGAAAGAAGATATGAGTATTTCAGTTAAGAGAATATGTTTACTAAAGAAACTTGGAAAGCAGACAAAACCGTTCTTTACCTAATTCTGGAATATCAGTGAATAAAAGTATAATAACTGCAGCACTCAGTAGCAGTCTTTGGAACATCCGCAATAAAAGCAAAGAGGATGTGGGGGAGATAGGGAAGATTCCTCAGTTTGGACTCATTTCATCAATGAGATATTTATTTTTGTCATCTGTCATTGTGCCTGTTGTTAAAGCAGTTAATCTGACTTCAAGTTTTCAGTTCAGTTGAGAAAATAAGAGATAAACACATGAAAATAGAACCATCAGAATTTACTCTTGAACTATCAGAATTCACTCTAAACTACAGTTCTCCAGATACATTTCATGAAGAGAGTGTAAAGGAGAAAGAACTTTCTGAGTTTAAAAGAAGAGTATGACAGAGGTCAAGATGTGGAAAGTGTATGACCGGTTCATTCAGAGTCATTGAGATGACTGATCATGAGCTCTTCACATGTGAAGAGCTTCCCCTCGAATGGGAAGGTTGGCTGGGGCCAGACTGCAGAAAGCAGAGCATTCAGTGCTACACTGAGGAGTGTTGAACCTTTTCTAAGGTTGGAGTGTATCATGAAAGTTTGAGTTTAGGGTGAGAGTACAAAGAGAAACAACTAACAAAATAAGAAAATGCATGGTAAATAGTCCTAAGAATTTCTCTCAGCCACACAAAATGATGTTATCTATTCTCTAAATTTATTAACCAGTTTTATTAGGGTGGTGTATTACTAAATCCCAGTCAGAGCAAAAACAGATCAGGAATACTAGGTGAATTTTAGATTTAGTGATCACAGAAAGAAAACCTTTCCAGATTTTCTAGCCAGATAATTCGATTCTCTTATCCTTGTCAGCTAACTTGTTTTCTGGAAATAGTAAATTTCAATGCTAAATAATAAGTTTATTATAATCCTTGGATAACAGCTAACTTTTGGGGATGGTCATTAATATAAAGCTCAGGGCAAAGCCCAGGACAGTTACAAAATCTGTTAACTATATAAACAGTTGAAAGCTTGCCCTTATCTAGTAGAAGAATGTATAAGCCCAAAACCTCTACATATGTTTACAACCAGGTATCATGTGACAGGGAAGGAAGGGAGGAAATAACCTATTCTCTGGGAAACCCCATAGGTTTTTGCCCTTTGCACATTTGTTTTACCATTATTTGTATAACAGTGGTATAGCTGGTGATTATAAACCAAAGATAATGATATCAAAATATTCTAAATGGATCTGTATATTTTATTCATTCAGTAGTTTTTAAAAAAGACAGTGATCCAGATCTGTCTAGTATCAAAAGTATTCTGTAGCATTATGGTCTCTGTCTAGAACTTGAATTCCTTTCACAACCCCACAGTTCTTATCTGTAACTAATAAGCCATCAGTGGGCCAGAATTACACAAGACTGTGTGTCTTTTTTCATCATTGGTTACATGATTGGTTTCTTCATCAGGAAGAAATAGTAATAATATTTCATTGTCAGAAAGATCTTTTAGACTCACAAAGCCTGTGTGTTCATATCTTTGACCTCATTGGTCTTGTAAAGGCAGATTAAAAACAAAAACTAAAAAAAAACTGAGTACCTATTTTATGGTGAGTATTCTAAATTAATTGATAGTACAGATCAACCAGAATGCAGGTCCACTGATTCTCAGTATCCATTAAACTTCCATGCTCTGCTTTACCAGACATAGGATGGCCTTTGTTGAACTAACACAGCCTATCTTAACTATCCAGCCATCCCCTTTGTGACCAATAGCATGAATTTTTGAAATGACTGAGCTTTAAAGAGCTCAGTTCATGAAATACAGCTTGTCATTTGTATAAAATTCAAACAGATACAGATGATTTAACCATGTTAGTATTCTACTTTAATCAGGTTCGTCTCAAGTGGGGCAGCCTAATCTATAATAATTTTAAAAAAAAAGGTTTGAGTATGTGTATGTTTTTCCAGTTTAATAAATTACATTTTGAAGTAGATCATAGCATAGATACTTCATGTCACTATCAAAAAATAGTGAATATAGGTGATTTCTTACCTGAGTAACTCTGTGCACACATCTCATTCCTCAATACTAAGGTACCAAAGAACCACAAAAATTGCCTGTTTTGCAAAGCAAATGTGTTCTGAGTATTTAAACATAAAACTTGCATTAATGATCCACACAGATTAAATATCCTATCACAGGCTGATCACCCAAGGATGTTGGGCAAAATGGAGCAAAATGATTGAAAATAAACTATTATAGGGCTTTCCTGGTGGTCTAGTGGTTAAGAATCCACCTGCTAAAGCAGCAGACACAGTTTTGATCCCTGGTCTGGGGAGATCCCACAGGCTGTAAGCCCGTGTGTCACAACTACAGAGCCCATGCTCCATAACAAGAGAAACCACATGTTGAGAAGCCTGTGCACCACAATGTAGAGTAGCTCCTGCTCACCATAACTAGAGAAAGCCTGCACACAGCAACAGAGACCCAGTGCAGTCAAAAATAAACAGATAAATCTTTTTTAAAAAAAAGGTCTTGAGGTCACTTCTTAAAAATATATATATATATACATATATATATATATATACACACACACACACATATATATATAGTAAACATTAAGGGAAACTCTTTTAAAAATAATTTCAGTTCTTTTTAAAAATAGATTATGATTAACCTCTTATCCATGTAAAAATTCACAATCCTACATTAGTTTTGGAAAGCATCACCAACTCGATGGACATGAGTTTGAGCAAGCTTTGGGAGTTGGTAATGGACAGGGAGGCCTGGCGTGCTGCAGTCCATGGGGTCACAAAGAGTCATACACGACTGAGTAACTGAACTGAACTTGAGCTGATATACTGAAATCAGTGGTAAAGTGTTATTTTATTTAAAAAATCTTTTTCTTTGGCTCCGCTGGCTCTTTGATGTGGCAAGAGGACTTTCTCTAGCTGCAGTGCTCACTCCGGCCTCTCTTGCTGTGGAGCACAGGCTCTAAAGCACACAGGCTTAGTGGTTGGGGTGCACTGCCTTCTCTACTTGGGGCAGTTGGGCCTGAGCTGCCCCGCCGCATATGGGGTCTTATTTCCCTGACCAGGGATCGAGCCTGCATCCCCAGCCTGAAAAGGTGGATTCTTAACCACTGGACCACCAAGAAAGTTCCTGGTTCTTTTTATATGAATTCTTCATGTAGTCAGTTACTGGATTTTTCTGATTGCTAAATTCTACTTGCTAAGTGTAAAATTAGCCCACATGCTTTCTGTTTCAATGAGCAATTTTAGATTTTCCATAATTTGTGTAGTTAAATTATGATTATATTTGTATGTCTAGCAGGTCACCTTTAATGGACAGAATAATTTGTAATTTGCTTCCAAGTAAAAAAAATTGTTAGTCGATGAAGTATATATAGCATATATTTTTCTTATAATTTTAGTATTTAAAAGTTTTTGTATAATCAGTAATATCCATATAATTATAAAATATAATCAAGTTATTAGGAATCTTATGTATCCATCTTTTCAACTTAATATAAATGATTAATAGAAATACAAATACTAGGTTGTTCAGCTAAAGTGAACTATAATAGTTCTAATTTACCTTAAGTTTTTAGTTTCCTAAATGTGGCAAATTAACCTAAAACAACAAGCTGTGGTGGAACATAGTTTAAAATTTCATTTAGCTATAAATGAGACAAATTAAGTAAACATTCAACTTTTCTAACTTTAGATTTCTAATATAATTCAGTTTGTCACTGAAGCTTTGGTTAAAAACAATACTATGTATTTAACTGAATGGTCTTCATTATTTTCTGTAAATAACTTATTTTCAAATGCAGTTATGAAATAGTAAAGATTTTCGATCAGTTGTTTTGTCTTTTTCTTTTTAAAGCTATTTTAAAGCACTGCATTCTCCCCAGTACATAAATTAGTCTTTTTTTTTTCTTGTGTTTTTTTCTTTTTATTCTTTCTGTTCTGAACTTGTATCCTTTCTTTTTGTATCCTTTTTTAATACTATTGCTGCTTTTCTAAAGTTGAAGAGTAAATGTTTAACAAAATTTTCATGATAATATTTTCCAACTTAAATGATATGTTTTGGTGTAAATTATGTTGGGAAAATTTTTAGCAAATAAACCTAAATGTATTTGCGGTCATTTGAAATTGGTGCATTTGTGCATTACTAAAGGCACAAGTTAGTATAACCCTTTAGAAAGTAGTTTTGACCTTACGAATTAAGGATCATAAATATGTTCATACCTTTTAACTTAGAAATGCTATTTATCCTTAGACATGTTCCCCAGAAGGAAAACACAGTATTTTTTTATCATTCATAATATAGTGATACTCAATTACTATTCATAATAGCCAAATGAAAGTAACCAAAGTGTCCAGCAGTGAGGTAATGATGTCTAAGCAAATTATGATGTAGAGAATCAGATGAATATTAATGTAAGTCATTAATAGCATTATCATAAAGATTATAAAATATGATGGAAGGGCAGAATTTAAATTATATATATTTTAAGTACATTTTCTCAAGATTCATGTGCATGCGGACAAAGTGTGAAGAACATGTAAGTTTAAAAGTAGTTACATGTTACAGTTTTTTCCCTCAACTCCCTCAATTATTTTAATAACGAAAAAAATTTTAATGTGTTGGGCTTATCAGTAGCCAATACCATGCTGAAGACTAAACAAAAATTTTCACATAAATTTGTACACACCTAGCAATAGTGTATCTTTGCCCTTTCCTTCAGAACATTATCAAGATCACTGAGTTAACCAAGGTGTGTGGGTGCTTTGGGGTTTTGTTTCAACAGGTACCAGTCAGTGGCCCAGACCTGGAGGTCAAGCTCCTTCATCCCCAAGCTATGAAAACTCACTCCACTCCCTGGTAAGAGCCTCTGAGAAACATACAAGATCTATTTCATCTAATAGTATGGAGTTGTTTTGTTTTTTTTTCCCCCAGAAAATCTTGAGTAACAATGAAAAAACAGTAGGATAGCATTACACACGAATTCTTTGCTGACAAATGGCCTGGTTTAGCTGAACAATATGAGACACATTGGGTGTGCCTTTTGCCATCTGTTCTTTGGGACATTGGTTTTAGGACAGCTGGTTTTAAAATAGTGTTATGGGATTCTTGTTTCTTTGACAGATCTAGGATTTAATTTTACTGTAATTTTATGTTTATATGTAAAGAAAATTTAAAGGGGAAAAAACCCAGAGACCAAGTAAGAGAAAATTAGTTCAGCAATGCAAAATGGTTCTATTTTACTCTTTCTCATATGATACTGTGTATAGTTGGTTACATTTCTATTAAAAGTTTCAAATGCAATATCAGTTATTTTTGTCATGCAGAGTATTGTTTTCCATGTTCTCTTTTTATAAAAAAAATGTAAATTGTATTGATATATGCAAAAACATAGATAAACAAGGCAGTAGAATAAAGGAGCCTGTCTAGGTATTGAGCATGAAGAATTTGTGGTAGGATGTTAACTACTGTTGCCTTTCTATGCTTACCACAGAATTACGAAGCATTATAAAAACAAACTAAGGATGACTTGATGGAATGCTAAGTCATGCTATTCAATAATTCCAGGTTGCAAATAGAAAAGTTCTTTTTCTGTGACTAACAGAACATTTTAAATTAAAGGAAAGTTTTCTTCTCACATTTAAGCAAATATAAGCAATGTGTGCTATTTAGATGCTAACATTATAACTTTGCTGTTAAATCCCAGCCTTCTCATACCTTAATACAAAGTAGATCTTGCAGGTCTCCGCGTTAACTTTACTAACATGTTATGCTGACATGCACATCAGCTATTTCCTCATCTCTTTTGGAGTTAATCTTAACCTGTGCTTTGCCTCCTGTTCTGTCTTGACTTTGCCAGAAAAATCGAGTTGAGCAGCAACTTCACGAGCATTTGCAAGATGCAATGTCCTTCTTAAAGGATGTCTGTGAGGTACTATTTCTTTTAGATGGTGCCTTTTTTTGTGTTTCAATTAATTATACTTCCTTTTATCCATTTAAAATCTTCAAGCCTGTGCAGACTCCAGAGTCTTTTAAAACCAAACAATGACTATTTTTGTTTTTGTAACAATATGTAAGAATAGGCCTTTGTTCTCATATATTGTTGAGTATGATTCTTTTTAAAAGAGCTCTACTGGCATGTGCTTTTGGTTTTTTAAATTCTAATATGTTTGTGTATGGGGCATGTGTATATCCGCAGACAGATATCATTTCATCAGTTTTGTGAAAAGAGCACATTTGGATGTGGTCACCATTTCAGATAGGTATTAAATATTCACTTAAAACAAAATTACAACTTAAATATGATGGATTTGAGGACCCTTCCCCAAGTTGCCTTCTTTTCGATGTTAAAAGACAGGTTATCTTTTTTATCAATGATAATTGAATGCCAGATACCGTAGAGTAGCCTTCAGCTTTTGTAGACACTAAAAGAAATAACCTCATGCTAGATTGATAAATAGATTTTTATGAAGCAGTGGTTTGCTTCTGAAGCTTTGGTAATTTAGCATAGTTTACAAATATCCTTTCTTTGATTGTTTATTTATAGTACAGGTAGTTTCTTTTGAAGCTACTTGATGTTGCATATTCACTTGCTGTCTTCTATAAATCCCAAAGTAGAAATCATAGCAGTTTAATGCGTGCAGCAGATAAAAGCAGTAACCTCCGTGTCTTCTTCAATCCCTGCAGCAGTCTCGGATGGAGGACCGTCTGGACAGACTGGATGATGCTATCCATGTGCTGAGGAACCATGCCGTGGGACCTTCTACCAGTTTGCCTGCTGGTCACAGTGATATACACAGTTTATTGGGACCATCACATAATGCACCAATTGGAAGCCTCAATTCAAACTACGGTGGATCAAGCCTTGTTACAAGCAGTCGATCTGCTTCAATGGTAAAATAGTGCTCATGCTTTTTGAAATAACCCCTGAAGCCTATTTTCCTAAATGTTTTTCGTGAAATCTTTAGGGAGAGGGCCCTTCTTCTTATAAACAAGGTAGAGTGGTTTTTAAGAATTTCTTTTACTGTTTTGGACAGGGTCATTGGCTGAGCATTTGACCTTAAAATCCTGCTATGATCATGTGCAAAAAGCAGAAACTTTATACAGAGATCATATTAGCTTAAACTTGAATTTTTTTTCCAGATGTATAATAATTGATGGAACATTTTTTTGCCTTGAAACAATGTGTAGAAAGTCTTAATAGCAAAAGCAAGAAAACAAGACTGATTTTCAGGGGTTCTGGTCCAGAAAAACTGTTTATTATCATTGGAACTAGCCTTCAATGGAACGAACACAACAGTATTTGTACAGGTCCAAATTTAAGTTTTATTCCCAAATGAAGAAAAGAATGTGAGGTAGTTTTGAGAATGGCTGTAATTTAAGTGACAATGAAAGGAAACAGTTTTAGATTAACTCCTGAAGAGACTAAAATCATTCAATCCATCTTTTTTAAAGCATGGTAATTCTTTAAAGTAGGGAAAAGTAACATTCTGCAGCCGTGCACATCGAAAATTGTGTGTTGAATGTCTTACATTATTTTTTATATAAATTATGTTTTAAAGTAATGAAGCTTTTTTTTGAACCTGCTATTTAATTGAAACCATGTGTTTGCATGTTTATGTCATGGTTCTTAAGATTCATTGCATGCTGTGAAATATTCTTCTATGAAACAGATTTCTGACTATAAGCCATGTGATCAAGGCTAAAACTCAGCTATCATTGAAATAATTAGATGCCCCAAATGCTGAAGTCTTGTGTTCTGTAAAATAGGATTGGTTCCAGATTTTTACATTCACATGTCAGGGAGCCATTTATATTCATTCTGGAGCTGCTGAAGTAAACATCAAACAAGGCTGCCTGGTTTCCTAAGAACAATGTTTTCAGCAATATGGGTGACATTAGATGCCTGCATGTCTTAACAACTGTGTTTTTGTTTTCTAATATCAGAAGATCTTAAAATTTAGGCTTTTTTAAAATTAACTTTTGTTGCTGTTAATAAACTAATAATTGCAAAAACATTTATAAATTACTGAATTCATAGAAATTTAAGCAGTATTTTTATCACCACTAGTGATAGTAGCAAAATAATTTTAATATTATAATAAGATAGCATTTGTTGTAAATATAAATTATTACTTTGCTGAAATACCATCTATCCTTATTTGGAAGAAGGACTTACAAATCAGTGTCTTGGAATCCTAAGTTTGTCTCAATTGCAATATGTGCAATTCTTAGTCCTCACCTCTTAATCATTTTTAATTCTTCATTGTTAATAGCTCACTGCTCCTACTTCAGTTTATCTGCTACAATATTTGATATGTCTCTGGATCCTCTTAAATGAATGTAGAGTTTGTATGAAATGGAACTTCTGTCTTTGGGAGGTTGTTTTTATCAACTTTGGATACAAGTTGGAAAAGAAATTTTTCAAAATCCAGTCTTCCAAAGCCATATAAAAACCTAGCACACTTTAAAAGGACTTATAGAGGGAAAAATTGTTTCATTATATATTGCCCTGAAACTTGTAATTAAGAAAGTAGCTTCCATTATATCCACTAGGAATATGCTGCCTGTTTCAGAGTTGCCAGAGATATTCTTTACAAAGGAAAAAAAACTGAAGGTAATCTAGAAAAAAAAGGGTTCTGAAACATGAGGTGAGTCTAATGTAGTCTGAGAAGTAGCACCAGTGCTGCAGCAACTAAGCCCAAGCTATCACTTAGTTTATCTATCAAGGTCTTCTTTCAGTTTTTATAACCTTCTTAGAGGACACAGAGCTGGGGAAAATCTGCCAAGATCTGCTATATCCACCCCATCCAGATGTAATCACTAATGAGAGGGAGATGCAGATGTTTCTGCCAGGCTTACCCTCAAATATTATTAACTGACAAAATCTGACAGTGTCAAGTGAGTCAGTATTAAATTCCCATCCTTCTGAAATGAACTTTTTAGCTGTGAATACTCATTTCTCAGTTTCAGCAAACGACCAAAGGATAGAATGAAATTAAAATCACAGTCAGTCAGACTGTCCCAGCTAAGTGTCAGGCATATTGTTGAGGAAAATTTATCCTGGTGGCTGTTATTCATGTCTGAGGGCTTCCATCAGTACTACCAGGAGCCTTGTTTGCATGCTGACAGCTTTTTTCATGTTCTGAGAGAGTGTGTGATTTGGAGGACATATTGTTGTAACTATTCCCAGCCATCTCCAAGAGTTAATCTCCTGCCTGTATGTATCTCACCTTCATGTATTCTAACTGTTCATGACTAAGAAATGACACAATTTTACATTTTGGAAACACTTCTTTTTTTATCTTGCTTAACTTTCTGGTAGTTTGTGTATTTTTCCTCTGTATTAACATAAATTAGTATTTTGGGGGCTTCCCTGGTGACTCAGACGGTTAAGAATCTGCCTGTAGTGCAAGAGACCTGGATTCGATCCCTGGGTCAGGAAGATTACCTGAAGAAGGGCATGGCTACCCACTCCAGTGTTCTTGCCTGGAGAATTCCATGGACAGAGGAGCCTGGTGGGCTGTAGTCCATGGGGTCGCAAAGATACTTTTCCTCTGTATTAACCTAAATTAATATTTCTTAGACCCTTAAAAATGGAGGTTTACATGGCCACAATTACAAAGTAACTGCAGAAATAGCAGTTTATCAGCAATTCTATATCACCATTTAGAAGCTGTAAAGTCAGCTTCCCTCAATATTTAATTTTCATCATTCCATTTATTTTTCTGTAGAGAGTAGAACTAGTCTGCTAAACCTTTCTAGGAACTCCATAGAACATGCAAGTAAAATTTTTGATGAAGTGGATTTTTGTTCTCATAGGCATTTACTAGAGGTCACCATTTTAATTCCAGGTTTTGAATATGTTACTTTCTCGCCTAGCATTATAAACAATAAGAGCCAGAAACTTTTTCTGTAAAAGGTCAGATAGTAAATATTTTCAGCTTTGCAGGATATATGCTCTGTATCACAGTTACTTAACTCTGATTCAATAACATGAAAGCATCCATAGGTGTTACAGAAACAAATGGGTTTGTCTGTGCTTTAATAAAGCTTTATTTATAGAAAGGGCCTCCTTTATTAGTTTTTTTTTAAAAAAAACAGGACCAGATTTGGACCACAGACATACTTTGCCAATCTCTAGTTTAGAACATAAATTAGCTTCCCAATGTAGGAAGTGAGAATTAGCAGGTTTTTGTTTGTTTTTTTCTTTTTCTTGGCACCTATAGCTTTTTTTATGTTTCATTTCAATCAGTAGTTTGGGAGTTTTGTGAAGTAGTTGGAATATTTAAGGTGAGCCAGAATTCACTGAGAGTGGAAGAAGAGGACTCAGTGGCAGGATAAAAGTAATACAGAAAGTCCTGCTCTCAACCTTCAGGTGCTTCCAAGATTACTAGTGGTATGAATTCTACATGGGCGGGTTAACCAAACAGTCTCCTTGATCAAAGAAGTAGCTTTGTTGCTGAGAACCTTTCCTGACATTATTTTCAGTTATAACAAAAGTATGCCAGTAAGATCATCTGCAGCTTTTAGTAATGATTTGTAGATACATCTGTCTTTCATAGATGAAATAATTACTATTTTTATTACTATTTTTTATTTCACACAAAGATAAGACTACCACCTGCCAAAAATATTAATAGGAGTCAATATCAGAAGAGCTTTAGTAGTTGCAGCTCTCAGGCTCCAAAGCGCAGTACTTGTGACACACAGCCTTAGTTGCTCCACGGCATGTGGGTTCTTCCTGGATCAGGGATCAAACTTGTGTCCTGCATTGGCAGGTGGATTCTTTACGGCTGAGCCACCAGAGAAGCCCCCTGATCGTTTGTTTCTTTTAAATGAACAAACTTGACTAGCACAAAAGGTTAGGATTAAAAGAGATTCCAACCACAGAAATAACATATTTTAAGTATCAATATACACAAAAATTAAATTTCCTGAAGATTATTATATCAGAAAAAAAAAACTAGTAAGTGGATAATTCCTATTCCTTCTTATATAATTAGTGTAGCCAGTCTGCCCTATTTTTAACATTTCCTCTTACTTTTGAATAGGGTTAACATTTTCATATTTTCATTTACTTAATTTCTTACTCCCTTTCAGTATTTTTGACAGTTTCTCCATATCCTCTTAATCCAAATATAAAATTAAGGCTTTATCAGACACTGTTATTAGAATGTGATTGAATCATTTAAAACACAAAATCAGGATTTTTAGAACTACTGAAATGTGACCACTGGACAGACTATAGTTTTGCTCTCATTTACTTAGTGTAAGAATGAACTCTTGGAATAAACTGCTGACTGGAAGAAATAATGTTAATAAGTGGAAAACTGAAAAGGAATGAGACTCATTGATTTCATTTAGGCATTGCAAAGAGGTTTCAACAATATAAAGTTATTGTACATCACATCTGTTTATGGCTGTAATATTTAAAATACCAAGGCCCAATGAGATAGCTCTGTAATAGCTCTTTTATCTTTAAGACAAAGTACCCAGTTATTGTTCAGACCATGATTTCAACTTCAAACTAAGTTGGATTAGAAGCTTTATATTAATGGAAGCTTGATGCAAATCTTTAAAAGTTCCGTATTTATGATACCAGATGAAATTACACCCATGAGGTCTTTTGATTTTGTTATAAGTCCTAAGGAAATTTAACTCTGGCATGTCTTTTTTTTTTGTATTGCTTGAGTTTTTTGTTGCTTAAGCTGTAGTTAGAAATGTGTGTCTTGTATGAAAGCAAATAATGTTCAACTGTAGAACTTACAGCTACCTTACATAATTATTTTAAAATATAAATCATATCTGATTTCTAAATCCTAAAGCAATTAAACTATATTTTTCCTAGTTTTAAAAGATTTAAGATTGTTATTAAAGACTAACAAATAGAGTAATATTTTTATTCACGATTTTAAGCACTTTTTGTCACATATCAGAGTAAATTTGGAATTATTTTAGCCATATGTTTGAACAGTAATTTAATTAGTAAAGGTTTATATACAGTAGAAATTGTGTAGGTTTCAGCTAAACTAAAAGAGTTTGGTTTTTAACTGTACTTTTTCTAACCAATTCTTTACTAAATGGGCAACTTAAATTTTTTTTTATTTTCATTAAGAACACATTATAGTGCTTTTAAAGCATTTTGATGCCATTTTTTTAAACTCAGAATTGTTTAAATGTCAACTTTTAAGCTTGAAAATCAGACAGCTTATATATTTACGGAAATATTATTCAAAAGGAACCATAACAAAAAGAATTCTTCCAAGTTTTAGCATAAAACCCTCTTCAGGTAAAACAAAATACATACAGTACTTAGAGATCCTTTAGTTAGTCCGTAGATTGATAGTGATTTAAGTTAAATCACTAGTATTCAGTGAATAGTACAAATTGAACAAATTATTAGGATAGAATTCAGAATCAGAGAGGAGTTCATGCTGAATATTTTTCAGTCTGTCTCTTAATTCACAAGACCTCTTATTCATCAACTAATGAGATTTAACATCTTTCCATTGTGGGTGTTGAAGCCATTGGCCAAATTAAATGAAAACAAGTCCTTTGTCGGATGCTCCCACAAAAATAAGGCCATACATAAATTGTAAAGGTTCAGAATGTAAGATGACGTCATTTAATGGAATGGGCCTTTTATTCTGAAATGGAGCTCTTCATAATAATCGAGATTTAGAGCATAGCAGGCCTAGAAGTTTTCCTTCCCCTGCTAGTTCCCCAAGAGAAGCAGCCTGTCAGCTGTATGCTAACGAGATGAACAATTAAACAAGGTCCTTTCTGGCTGGCCCCACAGATTCTGAGCTCAGACAAAGAACTGTTTATACACCTGTTGCGTGTGTGGACAGAGCCATTTGAATGCGTAGCTGCAGATTAAAGGGAGGACATGGGAGCCAGGATGAGCATTGGTTAAAGAAAACTGTAAGAACTGTGCAAGTCAAGTTCTCCAGAAAATATATGAGGCCCATTTGTAAGGGGGATCAAGTAACAAACAAAAAGTTCCTGCTAACTTCATTAATATGAAAAACTCCAGACTTAAAGTTTTTGCTAGTCTGAGACCATTTTTTAAAGGTTCAATTTTTTCAAGGTTGTTGTGAGAGAATAGTTTGTAGTATTCCACAGAGACAAAGATATTCACTGGCATTTTATATCCCAAAACAAACTGAGTAACCTTTCTGATTTTCCTTCAGGGAAAAGCAAAATCCCTAAGGTTTATTGTTTAGATAATGATCCTTTGTCTGCCAAGCCTTTGATCAGAAAGGAGGTGATAGAACATTTTTATTAGTTGAGATTCAGAAAATCAAAGAATTATTCATACTAACAAAGTAAAAAAAATAAGAATTTCACAGATGTATCATCACTTACCACTCAGTGAAATTCAGTTTGTTCAGTGGTATTGTCTTCTGAAGCTCTAAAATAGGTTTCACAGATAAAATACATAGTAAATATACTTAGTTTAAATTTTAAAAGCCTATTTTTTTAAATACTTGGTATAATAGCTCAAAATACTATAGAAGAGCAAAATTAGCACATATTACCAAAGATCATAGGAAGTTTTAAGTCCACATTATAAATACAAACATAGAGTCTTTTAGCTTTTGTTTTATCCTGCAATGACTTCCTCAGCCAGTAAAAAATTACTCTAGTAATACATTATCTTTAAAATAGGCTGAGGCTCCTAAGTTCCCAAAGAATTTTTAGCTATGTGTTGTATTTATATCATGCCTATTTTTATAAAAAGGAATTTTGAACCAACGTTTCCCTCAAATCATGCAAGAAAGCAACCTATGTGTTAAGAATAAACATGACTAGGATTCCCTAGATATAGGATATCATAAACTTTTTAAAAAATAATTTCCTCTCTTGAAAGTAATTTTCACAGTCTACTTCACTTGTTGTTAGGTTTAGTTCTTCAGATTTTTCCCAAGATTTTTTATTGGTGGTATGTTGAAGTTCAGTGTAGATGTAAAGGTTAAGGGATAAGGGAAGATTTCCTAAATGGTAAGGGTGTAGAAGGTTACTTTGTTTTCTGTGGTCCCTTCCCAGCTTTAAGATTTTATGATTCTAATGAGTGATGAATTTGTGTGGTTTAGAAAAAGGATATAGTCAATGCTTGATCATCCAGGGGAGTAGTGACACACCTAATCTTCAAATAATTTTAAAAGTAGCTGTGGAATACATTAAATGGTTTTTGTTATTATTGTTGATTGTTTAACTACATTAAAGGCAAGAATAAAGGCAGAGGACAGACATTTCTTCAAAAGTAAAGTGGAAGACCTGGTATGTTCTGATCAGATCCACTACCAATAGCCTGCATTGCCTGAAACTTTTGTTTCTTTTGTTTGGCTCACAGGAAACCAGAGGATAAACTTGCTTAGGGGTATTTATATTAGGGTAAAATCCATACAAAGTCATGAAAGATAAAAGCTATATTAATTACTCAAGAGGGATTCAAAGCATGGTGTTTTACTGGGATTGAAGGATTTGTTGAAAAAAACAGTGGTTCTCATGTATAACTCCAGGCAATAAATCTATTTAAGTAAAGGCTTAATCTTCTAGTTGACTCATCTGCTATTGTTCTAATAAAAAGCTTCATTTGTAACAGTTTTTCTAAAAATACTGCATTAGCTAAAATTGTATGCCATACCTTCTCAGTTTAAGTTAACTCTGACTTGTCTAAATCTGATTAAAACTGAGAATAAAAATAAATGGCAATTTTGGTTCCTGGAAATGTACAACTTACTAAATTACTTTAATTTTATATTGCTTTTGTTGCTCTTTTAATTTTTTTTGAGAAGAAATACAAATTCATGGATAGCTTAACATATTTAAGTAATATGTAGAATAGGTTTTCAGATTGACTGATACAGAATAGAGCTTATAATATGCTGTGCTCTCTCAAAGAGTCAGGCATGACTGAGTGACTAAGCGTAGCACATAGCCTATAGAGTGCTTTATCTCTGTTAGCTCATTTGCTTCTCATAGCAACCCTCTGTGGAATATAAACTTTGAAAGTTAAAATTTTTTTAAGTATTTTTTTAAAAATATTTTTGCTCAGAAACAGTACTGCTACTGTCTTTTACAGTTCAAAAACCAGAAAAGTAGCATCCAAAAACAATTGCTAAATTTAGATAAATGATACTGTTTTCTCTCTTAAACCCAGTGAAAGAATTTGAACAGTTACTGCCCCATGAACTTTTTTGTTTGTTTGTTTACTTTAGGTTGGAACTCATCGAGAAGACTCTGTCAGTCTCAATGGCAATCATTCAGTCCTGTCTAGTACGGTCACTGCTTCAAGCACAGACTTGAACCATAAAACACAGGAAAATTATAGAGGTAACCGTATTGTTGGTTTTCAGCAGTAGTGCAGACAGAGGTATCATTTGGAGCTCTGTCGCCTTTTTCACGGTCAAATTGACATCTGTTAATCAAAAGTCATCTTAGGAGAATTCCAGACAATGGTACTACTGCATGAATGTGCAGGGTAGATATTTAGGGTTCAGTACTTTGATCGGTTTAGCTGATCCAGTTATAGATGTTTATTGGTGGATGGAACCCTGTGCAAACTGTTGTTCAGTGTTTACTGGTCATCCTCTTAGCTTCTGTTCTTTTTTTTTTTTTCCCCCTTTTTTGGCCGCACTGCAAGGCGTGCGGGATCTTAGTTCTCCAACCAGGGATTGAACCCACACCCCCTGCAGTGGAGGCACAGAGTCTTAACCTCTGCACCAATAGGGAAGACCCTGTCCTGTCTCTTTTTAAATCACTTCCCCTCGTGGCTGAGTCTTCATGGTCCCTAGAGGCAGTGAGAAAGATATTTCTGGGTATATTTAGAGTTCTGAATGTCAGTAGCTGTTGTTTAGAAGATTATAATTTAGTTGGAGAGACAGATAATTCGTGTAAAAAGCAAACTGCGGCCAATGTTATAGTAGACCTTATAAATAAGTACAAATATATAGGTAATAAAAGACGATCAAAGTAAAGTTTTCCCAATTATATTTAACCATGATACCTGTTTTATTGTGTTTGTCCAGGAAAATGTTAAAGCTTATTTCCTTTACCTTGGCAGCATCTTACAAGTTAGTTTCTAAAATGCATAATGTTTCTCATACCTTGTTTAATTTTTAAATGGTACCTGAAAGTGAGCATTGGACTCACCATCAGAGTCAACCTTGTTTGTTTGTTTATTTTAATACAGATGCTTTAGAAAGCATTTTTTTCTAAAGTTTGTGGACATGCTCTTTGCACCTCTGAGTAGCTTACTCTTTTACATCTTCAGATATCCATCATTGCTCTAAAACAACTAAGGATATTTGCCATCAAGAAAGCTTTTTACTGTGTTAATTCTGATTCACAGATGAGTCTGGATGTTTATTTTGTTCTTTGCCTCTTTGTTAGGTGGCTTGCAAAGTCAATCTGGAACTGTTGTTCCAACAGAAATCAAGACTGAAAATAAAGAGAAAGATGAAAACCTTCATGAACCTCCTTCATCAGATGACATGAAATCAGATGATGAATCCTCCCAAAAAGATATCAAAGTTTCATCTAGAGGCAGAACAAGGTATTTGTTACCATCCAGGTCATATTTCACTCACTTGCCATGGGTGAAAAGTGTCAGCTGTGTTCTTGATACTGTGTTGGGCCTTTTATGTCTGTCATCTCATTTAATCCTCACAGCATCCCTAAACAGGAGACATGTGAAGCTTGATTCTAAGTTTGCTTTCCATGTTTCCAACAATATTTTAGGGTCTGCCTGTAAAAAAGAATTACTTTTCTCCCCTCAGTGCTTACAGTCTGTATGACCACTAGAGAACGAAATAGCTAAAACAAGTTAAATTCTACAAGTGTAGGTAGATGCAATCTGTCAATAATTATGTGAATATATTAATTTTAAGTATATTAAGTATATTATTAATATATAATAAATTATGTTATATATTGTTAAGTAAGTATATTATTTTAAGTTAAGACCTCGTCTATGATTTAAACCTGCGATTGGCAAACTATGGCCCCTGGGCCAAATGTAGTTTATTGCCTGTTTTTATAAATAAAGGTTTGTTAGAACACTGCCATGCACCATTTATTTACATATTGTCTGTGGCTGTTCTCATAGTGCAGTGGCAGATTTGAGTAGATCTGAGAGATGGCCCACAAAGTTGAAAATATTTACTGCCTGGCTCTTTATAAAAGAAATTTGTGAACTCATGTTTTAAACAATAATTTGAAAAGAGTATGGAAAAGGAAGTACTCTACATGTACTGTTGTTGGGCAAGAAGTTCTAGAAACTGGACTTGACTGCTTTGAAATATGGATATTGACACATAATGAGATTAGTTTTGAATGATTTCTAAATTCTTCCATCAGATTTCTCTTTTAGTTCCACATGAAAAGAGATAATTTATTTGTGATACATCCTCCTCCTAGTCTTTTTTTTTTTTTCCTCTGGTGGCTCAGGGGTAAAGAATCCGCCTGCCAATGCAGGAGACAAAGGTTCAGTTCCTGGGTCAGAAGATTCCCTGGAGGAGGAAATGGCTACCCACTCCAGTATTCTTGCCTGGGAAATCCCATGGACAGAAGAACCTAGTGGGCTGCAGTCTATGGGGTCACAAAAGAATCAGACACAGCTGAGCACTCATGCACGTGGTACATTCTATTTCTTGGTATATATCTATTTATCAGTAATAGGTATATATCACGTCTATTTATATTTAAAACTTTGTTCTTTGGGACTTCCCTCTTGGTTCAGTGCTTAAGAATCTGCCTTCCAGTACAGGGGGTGTGGGTCTGATCTCTGGTTGGGAAACTAAGATCCCATATGCTGCAAAGCAGCTAAGCCCACATGCTGCAACTAAGGCCTGACACAGCCAAAGAAGTAAAAAAATTTAATTGTTCTTTGTGTTAAAGTATGGTACAAAGGAAATTTCAGTAAGTATGCTAGGTTAACTAAAAGAACCAGCATAGGGCTTCCCTAGTGGCTCAGCCATAAAGAATCCACCTTTCAATGCCGGAAACATGGGTTCGATCCCTGACCTGGGAAGATCCCACATGCTGTAGAACAACTAAGCCCATGTGCCAAGAAAAGCCACTGCAATGAGAAGCCCGTGTACTGCAACTAGAGTAGCCTTTATTGCCACCGCTATAGAAAAGCCTGCCCAGCAACAAAGACCCAGCACAGCCAAAAAAATTAAAAAATAAATTAAAAAACAAAAAACCAGCATGGTCCTTTCTGTCATTCATATATTTAAAAGTTGTCCTTTTATATTTGACAGTCTCACTATTTTCAATACTTTAACGTTTCTCTTGGGGAAAATTAAATCTTACAACCTAATACTACCTATTTTTTAAAATAATTCTATCATTTTAATATGCATTGTATTCAGTTGTGCAAGGGCATGAAGAAGACAAAACTGGGTCAGGGAATCCTGAGGCCACTCCTTTGAGGCATCTCAATTCTTTCAGTTTCATGATTCAAATAGAACTTTAGGGGAATAATTTATACCTCTCCTCATCATTCATCCTTTCATCATACAGGTCAGCAAACTTCCTGTATGAAGGGCCAGATAGTAAATATTTTAGTCTTTATGGGTCATGCAGTCTCTGTTGCAACTATTGAACATTACCATTGTTGCATGAAAGCAGCCAAATACATAACGGATGGGCATGGCTCTTCCAATAAAATTTTATTTACAAAAACAGGTAGCTGACTCTCGGGCCAGTTTGCTGAGCTCTGTTATAGGTCATCAGAAATTGAGAATGCAGTATAATGGGTTAGCAAGAACTATACTTGATAGTTTATATAGTAAATTTAAAACATGGCTTTGGACAAAATAAGGCTAACCTGGATTTGAATCATGGCTTCACTACATTTTGTCAAATGACCATGGCAGGTTAGTAAAACTTCCTGAGGTTTGGTTCCATCTTAAAAGAAGTTTTCTATTTAGGATTCTTGTGGGAATAAACTGAAAATTATACATATAAAGCTCTTTTCATACTATCTCCCATGCTGTAAGCATCACTAAAGGTACTATAATAATTTATGATGATGATAATTTTATATACGTGTTCTTGGTTTTCTTATGAAGCACTACCTGGGTTCTTTTCTCCACTCTACAACTAATTAGCAGTCACTAGGGAGGTCACTGATGTTGCAGTGGTTCTCAACCCTGCACCGCAGACTTGTGTAACATTTTAGAAATGCAGGTTGATTTCTGACCCAAGCTCACTGCCCAAGCATCCCCAGCAGTGGGACCTTTGAAGACTGTAGAAGAACTCCTAAAGATGCTGATGAGTGGCCACATTTGGAAACCTTTGGGTTAGATAATCTGGAAAGCTTCCTTTGAAGTCAGCGAGCTAGTGATTCTCTATTATCAAAAGAATACTTTTACCTATTTCTTGACAATTAGGAGTAAAAATCTGTTGTCTACTTGTTCTTTATTAAAGTACTCAAGGCATTAGAGAGGAGGTGGAACATCAATTCTTTGTGCACAGATTTTCCAGATTCTAAGAGACTCTACCCAGTAATTTATTCCTGAAATGTTGAATATAAATAGAATTTTCTAGAAGTTATTCCAGAGCATTTTTCTCAATATTTTTCCAACTAATTAGTCCATTTTCATTACAGAAATTTGAAAATTATAGAAAAGCACACCAAGAAAACACAAAAAAACCCACTCAAATTAACCGCTGTTTACTTTTCAAGAAATATCTTTTTTCCATAAATACAGTTTAAATAGGAAATAAACTGGATATAAGTTTTATAATTTCAGCTTTTTAAATTTAATAATGTATTTTTAACCTTTTCATCTATCCATGAGTATTTTCTGCAACATCTTTTTTTCTTTTTGTTTTTTTTTGCTTTTAGGTAGCTTTATTGAGGTTTAATTCAAAATATAGTAAAATACATCAATTTTAAGTATACAATTTTTGTCCTTTGGTAAATGTATATGGTTATACATAAATACCATAGATATTAATATATATCTAGATATTAATAATGTAGAATATTTCTGCCAGCCCAGAAAGTTTCCTCATACCCATTTATAATCAGTCATCTTCTGTCATCCTCTGGCAGACATTGATCTGCTTTCCCTTACGTTAGGTCTTTTCTAGAAGCTCCTGTAAATGGAATCATACAGCACATGTAGTCTTTTGCTGCAAAATCTGCAGCTTGGTTTTTAGAGGCTGTATCGGTTCAGTTCAGTTCAGTCGCTCAGTCTTATCTGACTCTTTGTGACCCCATGATCCACAGCACTCCAGGCCCCCGTCCATCACCAACTCCCAGAGTTTACCAGAACTCATGTCCATTGAGTCAGTGATGCCATCTAACCATTTCATCCTCTGTCATCCCCTTCTCCTCCTGCCCTCAATCCTTCCCAGCGTCAGGGTCTTTTCAAATGAGTCATCTCTTCGCATCAGGTGGCCAAAATATTGGAGTTTCAGCTTCAACATCAGTCCTTCCAATGAACACCCAGGACTGATCTCCTTTAGGATGAACTGGCTGGATCTCCTTGCAGTCCAAGGGACTGCCAAGAGTCTTCTCCAACACCACAGTTCAAAAGCATCCATTCTTCAGTGCTCAGCTTTCTTTACAGTCCAACTCTCATATCCATACATGACTACTGGAAAAATCATAGCCTTGACTCGAGGGACCTTTGTTGACAAAGTAATGTCTCTGCTTCTTAATATGATGTCCAGGTTGGTGATATCTTTCCTTCCAAGGAGTAAGCGCCTTTTAGTTTCATGGCTGCAATCACCATCTGCAGTGATTTTGGAGCCCAAAAAATTAAAGTTAGCC
The DNA here is from genome assembly GCF_019320065.1 of Cervus canadensis. Taxonomy (NCBI): domain Eukaryota; kingdom Metazoa; phylum Chordata; class Mammalia; order Artiodactyla; family Cervidae; genus Cervus; species Cervus canadensis. The sequence continues at coordinate 49,237,176 of NC_057391.1, read as the reverse complement.
ACTGTTTCCACTGTTTCTACTTCTATTTGCCATGAAGTGATGGGACCGGATGCCATGATCTTAGTTTTCTGAATGTTGAGCTTTAAGCCAAGTTTTTCACTCTCCTTTTTCACTTTCATCAAGAGACCCTTTAGTTCTTCTTCACTTTCTGCCAAAAGGGTGGTGTTATCTGCATATCTGAGGTTATTGATATTTCTCCTGGCAATCTTGATTCCAGCTTGTGCTTCTTCCAGCCCAGCGTTTCTCATGATGTACTCTACTTATAAGTTAAATAAGCAGGGTGACAACATATAGACTTGACGTATTCCTTTTCCTATTTGGAACCAGTCTGTTGTTCCATGTCCAGTTCTTTTTTTTTTTTCTGTTTATTTTTATTAGTTGGAGGCTAATTACTTTATAATATTGTAGTGGTTTTTGCCATACAGTGACATTAATCAGCCATGGATTTACATGTGTTCCCCATTCTGAACCCCTCTCCCACCTCCTTCCCCATCCCATCCCTCAGGGTCATCCCAGTGCACCAGCCCCAAGCACTTGTCTCATGCATCCAACCTGAACTGGCGATCTGTTTCACACTTGATAATATACATGTTTCGATGCTGTTCTCTCAGCTCATCCCACCCTCGCCTTCTCCCATAGAGTCCAAAAGTCTGTTCTATACATCTGTGTCTCTTTTTCTGTCTTGCATATAGGGTTATCATTACCATCTTTCTAAATTCCATATACATGCGTTAGTATACTGTATTGGTATTTATCTTTCTGGCTTACTTCACTCTGTATAATGGGCTCCAGTTTTATCCATCTCATTAGAATTGATTCAGATGTATTCTTTTTAATGGCTGGGTAATATTCCATTGTGTATATGTACCACAGCTTTCTTATCCATTCGTCTGCTGATGGGCATCTAGGTTGCTTCCATGTCCTAGCTATTATAAACAGTGCTGCGATGAACATTGGGGTACATGTGTCTCTTTCAGATCTGGTTTCCTCCGTGTCCAGTTGTAACTGTTGCTTCCTGACCTGCATACAGTTTTCTCAAGAGGCAAGTCAGGTGGTCTGGTGTTCCCATCTCTTTCAGAATTTTCTACAGTTTATTGTGATCCACACAGTCAAAGGCTTTGGCATAGTCAATAAAGCAGAAATAGACATTTTTCTGGAACTCTCTTGCTTTTTCGATGATCCAGCAGATGGCAACTTGATCTCTGGTTCCTCTTCCATTTTCTAAAGCCAGCTTGAACGTTTGGAAGTTCACCGTTCACATATTGCTGAAGCCTGGCTTAGAGAGTTTTGAGCATTACTCTACTAGCGTGTGAGATGAGTGCAATTGTGTGGTAGTTTGAGCATTCTTTGGCATTGCCTTTCTTTGGGATTGGAATGAAAACTGACCTTTTCCAGTCCTGTGGCCACTGCTGAGTTTTCCATATTTGCTGGCATACTGAGTGCAGCACTTTCACAGCATCATCTTTTAGGAGTTGAAATAGCTCAACTGGAATTCCATCACCTGCACTAGCTTTGTTCATAGTGATGCTTCCTAAGGCCTACTTGACTTCACATTCCAGGAGGTCTGGCTCTAGGTGAGTGATCACATCATCGTGATTATCTGGGTCGTGAAGATCTTTTTTGTACAGTTCTTCTGTGTATTCTTACCACCTCTTCTTAATATCTTCTGCTTCTATTAGGCCCATACCTTTTCTTTCCTTTATTGAGTCCATCTTTGCATGAAATGCTCCCTTGGTATCTCTGATTTTCTTGAAGAGATCTCCAGTCTTTCCCATTCTGTTGTTTTCCTCTATTTCTTTGCATTGATCGATGAGGAAGGCTTTCTTGTCTCTCCTTGCTATTCCTTGGAACTCTGCATTCAGATGGGTGTATCTTTCCTTTTCTCCTTTGCTTTTTGCTTCCCTTCTTTTCACAGCTATTTGTAAGGCCTCCCCAGACAAGGCTTTGGATTTTTTTTGCAAATTTGTCCTTCAAAAAAAAATGTTCCAGTTCAACCATGTTTTAAAATCATCACCGCTGATGGTAATATTTCTTTCTGGAACAGAAAGTAGTAGTTTTCTGAGATACTTCTTTCATTCTGTATCTTAAGCTTTTCTTCCTCCTCCTCAGTGGACTGGGGAAAGGAACATAAGAACATAAACTATAATACATTACTATAATAGGACAGTGTTTCTCAGACGTTAATGTACATATGAATCTTGTTAAAATGAAGCTTCTATTCAGTAGGTTTTCAGTAGAGTCTGAGATGCTATATTTTTAACAGTAATGCAACACTGTTATTACAGTATGTAAAAAGTAAAGTTTTTAAACAACAATACTGATGCTGCTAATCATATTTGGAAAAGCAGGGTGCTATAATATGTGGTCATTCAAATTATATTTATGAAGTGTTTCACTAATTTAAAGAAGTCTTTATGCAGTAATGTACAGTGAAAATACGTTTAAGTGTGTGGTATAATTTCAACTATATAGTTATATATTTACATCAAGGAAAGATTGAAAATTAATACACAATATTTAAATGTAGCTGTTATCATTTGATAAAATGTATAGGTCGTTTTAATTTTTATACTTTATAATTTTGTGCAATTAGCATATCTTACTTTATAGGGAACCTAATGGACATTGTTGTTACTTTCTTTTCCAGCAGTACTAATGAAGATGAGGATTTGAACCCAGAACAGAAGATAGAAAGGGAGAAAGAAAGGCGGATGGCTAACAATGCCAGAGAACGCTTGCGTGTACGAGATATTAATGAGGCATTCAAGGAGCTTGGTCGAATGTGTCAGCTTCATTTAAAGAGTGAAAAACCCCAAACAAAACTCCTTATTCTTCATCAGGCCGTGGCAGTCATCCTTAGTCTAGAACAGCAAGTCAGAGGTAAGTAGGTTCAACAGAGACATGTGACTGTTCTGCTTCTAATGGGCAGACATTAGTGTGTCCACTCGCTCTTCGCTTGGGCAACTTGTTTATGTGTTCTCCTAGTCCTCCTGCCACCGCATCATCTAGATCAGGTTTTCCCTGGTTCTCTCACCTATGTCTCACTATGTTGGTCAATATCTGTAGCTTCAGTGCATCCCACAATCCAGCAGAGAGCAACGCTATCAAACAGTGCAGTGAGCAGCCAGCCTGCCACTCGGCATTGGTGTCTCGTGCCTCTTTGTTCTCATTGACTCTGGGATCCCACGCTCCTGAATTTACCTGCCTGCACGTGTCCTTCCTGCTCCTTCCTGTCTTCCCTACTTTTCTGTAGCCAGTCTCTTGCCTGCTTTCCCCTGGGGCATCTGTGAGGCCCTGCTGGTTAATAGGATGTTTGGTCATGGCCTCTCTTCGCTTTGCCTCCTATGACTGTCCTTTGTATGCTTGTCAGTAAGGTGTCAAGAGTTGCTTCATTGATCCCTCATCAGGAATGCCATGTACTTCTTGGATGAATGTGTACTGGCATGCTTGTGTGTCCCTAAGGACAAAAGTGTGCTTTACACAGATTTATCCACTGTTGACTCAGGCAACTCTCCCAACGGGTTGACTCAGACAACTCTCCCAACTGTTATTTTGATGGAATCTTTGGTGGGGGGGTAGAGGGCACAGCTCACGGCGTGCCTTTTAAGTTCTTAGTTCCCCAACCAGAAATTGAGCCCAGGCCATGACAGTGAAACGTCCAGAACCCTAACCACTAACCCACCAGGGAACTCCCTTAATGGACTCTTAAAGAAGCTTTGAAACTTTTTTTTTTTAACGAAGTGTTTATTGCGCATCTCCTCTGTCCCAGGCAGCTATGTTCTAGACCATGGGTTATCAATTAATACAAGCTTCCAGCCCTTGAGCAGTTCTATCATCAAGCTTGCTTTTTTGCATATACCTATATATCTTCTTATTCGAAGCTACGAATGCCTCATCCTAGGCTCCTTTGCAAAAAATTTATAGATTTTGGCATTTGGTTCCAGACTCCGTTGCTAGCCTCTCTCATTGAAAGCAACTTTTCTTCCTTATTTATTGGGTATTTATATGATACTTTATTTAAAGAAAGTTGGAAAAGAAAAAAGAGTAGGAATGGACAGATGCTTGATAACTACAACAGGAACCCTCAGCACTGATCATAGAAGGAATATTCTTTCTAAGGAAACCAGAGTTAGAGAATTTGAACACATTTTCAGAAAGACATACACTAGTAATTAATTCATCTATTTTTTTCCTCCAGTGTTTTTAATAAATAAGAAAGATCAGTAAGTAACATACCTACCACTAAAACCAGATGCTTGCTCCTGTTGTCTTAAGACTTTTGAAGTATCTGTAGAGTGTAGATGTTGGTGAAACCTGATTTTATGCAATCATTTGTAAGATCTGACCTTGTCTTGATTCCATGCAAGCCCCTACAGTAGAAAACCTTAGTCTCAAAGGCTATCTAATATCTCGACTAATCCAGCTGCCTGCTAACTTCCTGGTCATTGTTATGGGTACTGACTTTTTCACACTATTCTGGAAAACTCTGTATAAGGAGCTGTTGACCGATTAGAATGAATAAAACTTAAGTACACTGAACTGTAACTTCATTAGGGACTGCTTTAATATTTATAAAAGCTTATCTTCCTCCTACCCTTAAACTCTGGACTTCAAAACCCAGAGCCCTTATTTTACAAGTTTATGTAAAAACCATGAGATCCATGTAAGACTCCTTGGAAAACACTCTTCTGACTATCTCACAGTGTTTTGAACCCTTCATGTAGCCCATAATCCCTGTTCCTTGTCTACAGAAGCACTTTAGAGTTTGGTGTAATTACTTTCTTTCCCTGAACTTTATCTGCAGCAGTTTTGACTTCTTTTGGTAACATGTTCACTTTTGAAAGTCTCTTCATCACTGCAGGGGCCCCACCCGGTGGCTCCTGGACCCAGCAATTTCTGTAAAAATGTACATGACCTACTTTGGACATCCTCTAGGCATTCTGAATACCTGCTTTGGTATGGGGTGGTGTTCCAAGACCACATCTAGCTATCCACATCCTGGCATCCTTAGACAAGTGGTAACACCAGGAGGGCAGCCAGACTTGGGTCTAAGTGCATCCTTAGGAAAAGCAGGAAGTGGCTTCCAAGCCTCAGATTTTCCCAGAGCACTTTTTGTGCCTTGGTGCCCCATATATATAAGAATCCCATCTGGTCTATCGTTGGCAGTTTAAACCTCTTCATTATCATGACTATAATTTTATCATTACTGTTTTACTAATCCTCAGCAGATTTCACATATTACCTTCAAGTTTGTCCTCTCAGTTTTACTAAAGATTAAATTAGTGGTCAAACGCTTCCTCCTCAAACTCTTTCATAGGTCAGCTTGATAAACTCATTTCTCTTCTTGTGATAATTTAAGGACAGTAGAACTATTAGGATTTTAGCTCCCCAGTCTCTTGGTTAATCTGAAGATGAATAAACTGGGACAGTGATTCTCAAATCTCGCTGGTCTCAGAATTACCTGAGGCTTTTCCTTTTCCCAGACAAATTTCCTACCCTCAGTAGATTTAATTCAGTTGCAATGAGATGGTCAAACATAGTAATAAATGGTCAAAAATATTCATTGATAATACACCACTGAAATGAATAAAAATGGCATAAAGGATAAAGGGGATATAATAGCAGATGAGAGAGTAAAAAATATGTGTAAGATAGTAGATAGAGAAGTGGTAACTGACTGACTTAGAAGAAATTAAGTGTAGCAGAGAGGAATACCAACAAGAAGCCCATCCCCTGAAAGCCGCTGGACTTTGGAGGTACTAATTATTGGGAAAAAGCAGAAGTCAGGCATCAGACCCCAAAACAGAAAGATTCATTGGAGCTTGCTGTGTAAGGCTGGATCCCTAAGTCTCCTCTGTACTACATATTACTTCTGCCCTCTCTTCCCTTCTACCATAGAAGTCAGGGGGGTTATTTTCTGTAAAAAGTGAAATCTGAAAGACTGCAAATCTGGAACATGAAGAACAGAGAATGGGTGAAGCATGAAGCTGAACAGTGGGACCCCTAGCCCTGTATTCTGCCTTGCTTCCCTAATGCTGGCAGCAGAGTATATTAATGCTATCCTCAAGGAAATGGGCTAATTCTTTTCCAGAGAAAATAAAATACTCTAGAGAAAATACTTCCAGGTTTAGGAATTCCTGAGTAATAATGCCTCACTTTTAGATTACCATAGAGTAAAGCCTACCAGTTGATGTCTTACACTAATGTTAAAAGACAACTAAAGATTTAAGAAAAACCAGCATGAAAAAGAGAAATTGAGATCAAACCAAACAAAAGAGAAACTCAGAAGAAAACAAAAACATGCAAAAGGCATTAGGAAACTTTTTGAAAACTAAATATCTTCTAAGAGAAAAGGTATCCATAAAAGAGAAGCCATGAAAAAGAAATATTCAGGTAATATGATAGCAGAAAAAATATAGTAGACAAGTTAGCTGATAAAGCTGAAAAAATCTCCTAGAAAGAGATGAAAGATAGAAGAGAAGAACTAGTAAAATTAGAGAGGATTAATCTAGAAGTCTAGCATCTAACCAATAGGATTTATAGTATAAGAGCAGAAAGGAATGAAGGGGATTATCATGGTAATAATACAGGAAATTTATAAGTACTGAAGATTACATGTCTCAAGATTCATAAAATCTAATCTTCTATTAAGAATAATGACTTTTAAAATTACCTCAAGCTAAAGTATATCATTACAAAATTTCAGAGCATCAGAGTTACAAAAGAATATCCTAAAGCTTTTAGAGACAACATTTAAATAGCTCACAGAAAAAGGAACAAGAGTCAAAATGTCATCAGAGTTCTGAAGTAGTGTTGGATTCCAGGAGATAGTGGAACAATACCTCCAAAATTCTGAGGAAAAATCATATTCAACCTAGTATTCTGTACCTACCCAAACCATTTATTAAAATGTGAAGATAAATATATTTCAGATACACAAAGGCTTTAAAATTTTGCCTCCTTAAAAGTGCTTCTGCCACTTTCTGAGAGAGCATCTGGAACATATGCTTAAACCAAGTAAGGACATAATGAGCAAAGTCAAGGGCATAGCACCTGGGAAAGAAAGGCTCTACCACATAGGAGTAGCAGAAGAAAATCCTATAACAAGAACTGCTAGGCCTAGAAAAGAACTAGTCCATACTGAAAATAGAAGACTGTCAGAAGAAAGGTTTCCCTGAAAATAAGATAGAATTAATAAATAATATGATGATGTGTTTGAGATTTTAGGAAGAAATGTTGAGAGGCATTTGTTAGATCTATTTAGATCATTTTAAGGGGGAAAATTAGCATTATTAACAAATGAAAAGCAAAGCAACTATAAATACAGGAAAAACAATCATACGAACAAGGAAACAATCAACTTAAAATTATTGACTTATATGTATGTCCACATAGAAATAATGACACATATTTATCTAATCATGATATTATAAGAAGTAACTATTGAATTAGCCAAAAACTGTGCTATAAACACGTTAAGAAGAAGATGGTGTTATAAAAGAGGCAAATTCTCAATCATCTACCAGAGGGTAAGAGATAGACACCTGATAGAAATGTGGGAATAACAATCACTTCTCCACAGGGGATGTCTGATTTCTGAAAATTCCATGGACAGAGGAGTCTGGCAGGCTATAGTCCATGGGATCACAAAGAGTCTTCTTAGCTTTACATCAGGCCTTCTTGACTACATTAACATGTTTGCCATGGGCTGCTCACACAGACCAGGAAGTATGAAGCAACAGCACTAGCTTTTGCTTTTTTGAATCAAAGCTCACTTTACTTCACATTTAGTAGATCTTGTGTGTGTAGTTACTCAGTCATGTCCGACCCTTTGCTCTGTCCATGGGATTTTCCAGGCAAGGATACTGGAGAGGGTTGCCATCTCCTTCTCCAGGGGATCTTCCTGACCCAGGGATTGAACCCAGGTCTCCTGCAGTGCAGGCAGATGCTTTACTATCTGAGCTACTAGTAGAGCTTACTGTAGCATATTCTCTTGGTTGTCTAGTCCTAAGTGTTGTCTCACTCATTGTAGGAGTCTACAATATCTTGTCTAACTTGAGTTTTTGGTTCTTGTCCTTTCCAGCTATCTTAATCATACCTCCTAGATCAAGTGTGACACAGAGTCATAGTTAGCTAAGAGTGATGTTCCATGGTAAGAGAAACATGAGAATGTTTCAATTAGGAAATGTTCAAACCTTTTTGAATTTTACATGTTAATTTGTGCCCTCTCTTCAGTCTCTGGTCATCGTATGAGACTCTTGCCTACAAAATAAAGGGGATGTGACACCTCATGAAAGACAAGCTTCTTATTAGTCAGAGGTGCACAATCACTTGTTAAGAAAGCAGCTCCTAGTATTTTTACATAATGATGGACATGCCAATTTCTACTATAAGTTATCCTGATAAATTAAGTAAAAGTATACCTTCCTTCTTTCATTGCCTTCCCAGAGTTGTATAGGCTTCATGTCTTTTCCTAAATGCAGGGGCCTAGATGATGAAGTGTTATCATGTATGAGTAACAGTTAATAGAGTCAGTAAGTTTACCATATAGTAAAGTCTTTTATCTACTTTTTTAAACTCAGAAGTGAACTATAAATGTATCTTGATACATGCACTTTCAAATATGTTTTCACTTTCTCTGAAAGAGGAGATGCATTAAAAAAAAAAAAGCTCTGCTATGTTACATTCAGCTAGGCCATCATTTTAAGAAAATCTAAAAAAAAAAAAAAAAGAAAATCTAATATGTAAAAAAAATCAAATTATACAAAGTATTGTTTTCATTACAGACTAAGTGATCTTTTTATATTTGTTAAGACATTTTAATCAGTTTATAAGAATAAATGCAGCAACTTTTATACTGTATGTTATAAACTGAAACAAAAAACCACCAGGAGGCATCATGAGTTAAATATCTTTTTTTTTTTTTAATATCTTGTACTTACAACTCATTTAAAGAAATTATCAAGGAACTATTGTTCCTAAGTAGGTTTTCATCCAGTGGGTCTTTAGTTCAGTGGATTTCTTTACTTTTATTTTATATGGTAATATTCCATACTTTAAGCATCTTTGAAAATGCCCACATCAGAAGCTCCATTTGGTCTTCTCTGCTATCTAATTTATATACAAAGCGGTAAAGGTTTTTATAACCCTCTCAGTCACAACCCCAACCGTAGAAAGAACATCTCAGTCATCTCGTCCTATGTATAAATCAAAGAAGAAAAACAGATATACTCAGGCTACCTCTCTTCCTGGAGGAATTGGCACACTTTCCTATAGAGGAATGGCTGAGGGTGTCTCTTAGTTTATCATTTTCTGAACTGGCAGAATTCTGGATAAAGCACAGATGTCCCTCTCCAGTACATAGAGAGTGTCAGCATTCATAGCAGTTCAGAGTATCACCTTTGCAGGACATTGAGGAGACTGAGTAGTCTAATAACAGCACTTGCTACGGTGTTTGGATGAAACAGTAGAAGAACGACTTTTAGATACTGATGTAGATCAAGTCAAATCCTGGAAAACCAAGTCATAAGAACACACAAAATGGTCAGTAAGAATTATAAGTTTCAAGGCTTATTTAACACTGAGGTGTTTTGTGAGCATATCATTGTTGCCTCTGCAGTGTTATTCATTATGGGAATGAAATTACAGAGAGATTGGTAATCCCCACAGAAAGAAAAAATAGCAGCAGTCTGTTCAGTTTAAGACCCAAGAGTCCATGATTCATAACTTGTGACTCTAATGAGAAAATTATTTTTCCTTATTTCAGAGAGGAACCTTAACCCCAAAGCAGCCTGCCTTAAGCGAAGGGAAGAAGAAAAAGTTTCTGCCGTATCGGCAGAGCCACCAGCTACACTGCCAGGAACCCATCCTGGGCTCAGTGAAACTACCAACCCTATGGGTCATATGTAAACAGCAGCCAGGTAAGTGTGTGTGTGAGAAAGTGCATGGCAGTCCCCCGGTTCAGCTCAAAGTCGAGTTAGAACCTTTGAGTTCTGACCTTTGTATTTTCTGGTGGCACTGATCATGATAAATAATTTGGAATCCAACAGATTATTTTTCTGCTATATAGTTAGAGAACCCATGCCATTTTGTACCAAATTACTGTTCTCTTCAAAATGTGATACTATGTGTGTGTGTGTTAGTGGCTCAGTCATGTTTAACTCTTTGCAACCCCATGGGCTGTAACCTGCCAGGCTCCTCTGTCCATGGAATTTTCCAGACAAGAAGACTGGAGTAGGTTGTCATTCCCTTCTCCAGGTGATCTTCCCAACCCAGGGATCAAACTGGGGTCTCCTGCATTGCAGGCAGATTCCTTACCATCTGAGCCACCAGGGAAGTATACTTTGATTTATAAAGACTTTGGGACTGTTATGTTCTAGATCATCATGTATACTCCCTCACATGAATATTATTCTGATCCAAGAAAAAACCAATACTATGATTTATCTGTCAAATAATACTTTTGCTACCACTGGTGGTCCTCATTCCCCTACCTAGAAGTACTTGGTGGCATCATCAACCAGTTGTTTTGTTAGCCATCTGCCTCTTCTTTATCATGAGATCTTCATACATAAAACAGTGCTTTCTTCCACTTGAATCATTAATGCAAGTCTGTAATACTCATATTCCTTCTCCTGTAAGAATATCAGTTACACCTTCTGGAATCTATTCAGGAATGTAAAGGTGTTGTGTATGACAGAACCAGAACATCCTTCTCTTGGGAATTTACTTGTTAAAAAACTGGGTTTTTTTTTTATCTTCCTCTTCATGAATTAAGTACAGTTTGCTTCTTTGTGTTTTTTTGTTTTTTTTTTTTTAAACAAAGTGACAACAGTAGTAGCAGGTTGTTGTCCAAGTAGTTAGATAATGTGAACTGTCTTTTTCTTAAACTATATACATTCATTTTATCTATAAGTTGTAAGGTTAATGTTTGCTGTGACAGAAATTAATATAGAACATAATTAAATATTTGGATCAGTAACAAAATACAGCTTGCAAGCATGGATTAGGTATAGAAATGGGAACTTCATTTTTATAACCTGCCTTCACCAATGTGTAGTTATTTTCCTAGTTTAATCCGCAGAGTAAAAGCAATAAGTAAAAGTAAATGGATGTGAGATTTGGAGCAGGAAAAATATATTCGGTGCAATTTCATTTTGTTAACTTTGTGGCTATCTCATTTTGAATTTCATTTCATTTGGAATTTGATAGAATATTTTGTAAACTACAAACGTTAGTTAATAACCCAATTTTACTTGAAGAAATTGATTTCCTACCACCTCTTCATATATCCTTCTTAGGATCAAACTAGACAGAAATGGATGATTTCATTTGGGGACAAAGAAGGGAAGTCTTGATGTAATTATTTAGGTGTCAACTATAATTCTAACATTAGCACCCTGGAAAAAGCTCTCAATCACCTTTCCCACCAAAAAAAAAAAAAGAAAATCAGCAATATAACAGACTATGCTTGTCAAAGAGAAGAGCTAGTTGAATTACAGATCCTCTGAAACCCAAGCCATTGATTGCTTCATATTCTGTGGAGACTATAGAATATCATGAAAAATATTTTTATTCAAAAATATGTTTTAAGATCTTTAAAATAAAAACAAGCCAGTTACCTGTTATCAGGTAACCTGCTTCTTGTGAGAAGAGCACTTCCCATTCAGCTGTCACATTGCCTGCCTCAGAGGCTTTGTCTTCTTTTCTTGTCTCTCTCTCATTTGTTGCACACATTTCCTCTTATTCTCTTCCTAGTCTCTCTCTAGCTCTTTCTCAGTCAGCTTTCCCTACCTCACATCTCTCTTCTTTCCTACTGTTTACTTCCTGTTCTTTCATTGCTTCTGTATCTCCTGCTGCTTTCATAGTTCTATTTTTATCTCTTTTATGTGGAAACTCCCCAACTTTAGGTTAAAAGTAAGTCTTGAGCATTGTCACCTATCAAAAAGAATCCTTTTTTAAAAAGTATGAGGGAGGGGGGTGGGAGTTGTTCAAGGTTATAAGAAATGTAGTAAATGCATTTTGTTCCATAAGATTTCAAAGGCCTAGTGTTGATGAAATTACAATACGTTTTAAAGTTAGCTAATTTCATGAAATCATTTATCTGGTTTCACCTGATAACCTTCAGTTATTTATAGAACTGGGTAGCAGATTAAAACCAGCAAAAGATAATCAACTACTAGAATCCAAATAGTTGATAAAAATGGATGACCACAGAATGACTGGCTAAAAAGTGCAAGAATTTGCCACCACGTAATATAAGGTGAAGTAGCTTTGACTGTTGCGGTTATCCATCCCTAAGAGCATCACTCTAATATAAAACCATTCTGTGGTCCTTGTTTAATAAGAAAGTGAAAGGTATGATTCTTCCTAAAACTGTTTCCATCCAAAATGGCTGAAATGGGAAATTTCAGAGCTACTACTATGTATATTAAGAATATAAACATAAAATTTGTACTAACAGAGTAAAATTCTCTTAATAAATTTGTTGAACAAACATTTATTTAAGGACCTACTATGGACCAGGAACTGAAACCAATGTGAAAATGAGTTCAAAGTGAAAGTTTTTTTATTCAAAACTTTTGTTTTCTGACGTCCCCACCCTCAGAAACTTTCAGTTTAGAAGAAAGAGATGTAAACAGTTAACACAGCACAGTGTACTAGATGTAGCAATAAATATATGTTTTAACGGTGTCTTCCCACTGAGAACTGGACTAGCAGAACCTCAGAGCTCAGGTATTGCCAACCTGCATGTTGCCAAAACTAAGGTTTGCATAATTACCACAGCTGTTATAGCATCCCATATTTTGGGATTCTATACTTACATGAGCTCCTTTAGAAATCTTAACCACATACATCAAGAAAAACCATTTTGGTTATACCTTTAAAGGAAGAACATTTATAAGTTATGTAACTGTGAATTTTTTGTCAACCTGGGCATAAATGAGGAATACCAAGTTGTTTTGTTTCTGGGAAGGTGTTTATTTTTACCAGTGATGTCCTAATTGGTTCTCTTCTCTCCCTTGGCTCTCCCTGCCACAGTTCCAGAGTTATCAATAGGCTAGATAGAAGGTGACCTCTCCTCATAAGGACTTGGACAACTCAGATTATCTGAAGACACAAACCTGATAGGAGGGAGAAGAAAAAAAACACTTGAAGCAAGAAATGCAAATGTAATCCTACGATCAAAGCAACTGGTCAACACTTCCATCAGAAGTGAAGATAGGAAGCTCATCAGATAGAACGTCACCCCATGAGATGTTTGCAACAGATCATTTTGTTGCAAGCAGTGTGTCGCTTCTGCACAATCAGAGACTGTCTCGATCTCTCCACTCACCGTGGAAGTTGCCTTGTGCCTAAACTGAATTGACAAATGCATTGTAACTACAAATTTTATTTATTGTTATGGAACTGTAAGGTCTACATATAAAGGGAAAAAGTTAATGTGGAAAGCTGATCTCCACTCAGCTGATGCCAGCATTAGTTAAAGCTGTTCACGTGCAGAGAACAAAGCAGTGACAACCATTGGCCCTTAGCATTCCCGGCATACCTATTAGTGTCTTAAAAAGGAAGGGAAAAGTCTTTTGTTGCCCTCTCCTGTCCTTTTGCCATATGAATAGTGTTTTCCATGAAATAGGAAAATATTACTTGGTATAGCATTTCTCTCGTGTTCATTTTTTCATTCGTTTTTATTTTTTTGTTGTGGCTGTTGTATTTGGTCTCTGAATCTGAATAGATTATGGTCACAGTCCAGAGTCCTCCACGTAGCTCTATGTGCTTTGCATATTTACCTTACAAAGATAAGCAGAGACCATCTGTGACCATAGCCTAGCTAAGATTTTAAAAGGGGAAATTTTGTCCCCTAGATTTTCCCCAAAATAAATATTTGCTTTATTTCTAATAATAACCAAGACTTTTCAAGCTTCTAGGTTTTCATAGTAAAGCTTGTAATAGCAAGAAGTGTAAATTACAAGGGAAGAATTTACTTTTTAGAAATTGCTTTGTTTTCCAAGCAGTAAGTACTACATATAGTACTTGTAAAGTGTTAGCTGTAAGAAAGCACAAAATGGATTTAAAATACAAAGAAGATTTTTCAGGCTGTGATTATGTTGAACATAACAACCCAGTAGTCAATAAGGCAGGTAGTGTGATAAATGAACACACCACTCTGAGGCTAATTACCTAATGGAATATAAGAGCGATGGTCACGCGTGTGTCCTCCTTCTCACCCTTACTTCTCTGTCATTTGGATGGCTGGTCAGTGGGGAGGAATTGGATGGGTGATGTAATCAACTGCAAACCGTCTGCCCCGTCCCAAGAAGATGAGCCAGATTAGCATCAAACCAGTCCTAGTCAGTCCATCTTATACTGTGCATTAAGGCACCCCTCTGTCTCTAATCCTTAAGAGTTGTTTTTTAAGACATAATAATCACTATGAACTTCCATGAAACCTGTCTTCCACCACAACAACCCTGGGAGAGAAAAACATGCTGAACAAGGTTGTCTTGGCTTAATAATTCCTCATAGCCAATATCGACAGTGGCAATCAGCACACGGAAGAAAGGACCCAAATCACTATGTAACGTAAAGATTTCTGTTAATTTGAAAGAACAAAAACAATTAAGGCAGAACTTCAGATCCTCCGATCAGGATGGTTCCTAACAAATCACTCTTTTGTAAACGTAGTGGACATTTTGGTTACTTTAATTTGCCTGTATTCTCCGATTACATCAGACTCTATCTGTGGCCTTGTTCTTCATTTCAGTGTTAATCAGCTAAACAGAAGTTGTTGCTTATGATGTGTGAGTGAACATATGCCACTGCCTGGCCTTTTTCTTCAGAGCTTGTTGTCTTTTTCGCTATATTAGACTCTGCAGTATGCCCAGAAGCTTTCCTTCATAAAATAGAAAGAAAAAAACATTTGGCTTATTTTTCACTGTAGCTAGTCTTTTATACAATAATCTTGTAAGAAAATTTCTTGAATTCTAAATATTACTCTTTCTAGATTTTTGAAATCGAAAAGTTTTCAGTAAAAAGTTTCTTACTTTATTTTATTATATTAGGTAGTAAAAATGTAGGGTTATTTACCATAACCTGTTCATTAATATCAGAAATTTACAATAGCATTTTAAGACCATAGTAGGATTCTAGCATACCGTGTAGTACCTATGGAGTATTGTAAGAGCTAATTGTTCGAGATGAATTGCTTCTCATCTTGTTCTCCAGTTTCCATTGTTGGTTTATTGCAGATTTGTATCCTGTGTCAAATTCAAGGTATTATTGATAAAACTTTTCAACCAGCAGCAAGAAGTTCAAAATTTTTTCTGTCACTGTAACAGAAAACACAATATGTATATAACATTTATGTAGCAATAAATGTGCCATCTTTTTTTTAACATAGTAAACTAGTGAGTTTTTTACATTCCTCTCAAACAGTAATGCATTCTGGTTTTTTTTCCCCACCATCTCTGTTCCCAGGAATGCTCATACTGCTTTCTTTTCTTTTCTCCTGCCTTTCTTGAGATATAATTGACATACGATATTGTGAGTGTTTAAGGTGTACAACTTCATGATTGCTGTATGTATATATTGCAAAACAATTACCACAGTAAGTTTAGTTAACATATGCATCACCTTAATGTAGTTCTTTTGTGTGTGTATGTGTGTGGCAAGAATATTTTTAAGGACCATGCTGCTTTTCTTGTGTGCATTGTCTGTGACCTTATCTGGAAAACCCATCAAGACAGAATCAGGCTTGTAGAACTAAGCTGATAATGTAGTCTACAGCTTCTCTGGGATTTTTATTTCTCCTCTTACTCTCTCTACTGATAGTGGCCATTTAGCCTTTTCCTGAAGGCTGACCAAACAGTGATTAGTAGTTAAAATGTACTTATTTACAGATTTAGAGCAAAATTGAAGATAGAAGAAGACGCAGATGAAGCTTTTCAAATTAACACTCTTTGAAGCACTTTCAGGTTTTATATCTCCTTCCTCACAAAAAGTCTGTATATTAGGGGATGGTATTTTACTGCTTTCAGATTAAAAGCTCTGCGTTTATTCCAGTTTCCACATAAACCCCCACTAACACTCCCCCACCAAAAATATGCATAATGATTATCCACAAGGACCTCATGGCAAGCAAGAGCCAAAAAGAAACAATGGATAAACTTTTTTGGACAAACATTTGTAGGGTCTGTATGTGAGACACCTGGGTCATCCTCACACCCTCTTGGAATCCTGGCAAATTGCTTTTCTTGGTGAATTACAAAATCTGCTCTTCACATTGTAGGCCCAATGGATCATTTCACCTGTGGGAGTTAATGAAAAGAAACGTTTTAGTCTGATTTCTCTTTATACAAATTGATAGTATAAAAAGCTCCATCTCAGAATAAAATATAGAATGTCAGAGCTGAAATTAAATCTTGAAACTGTCTCGTCAGTTCCTCGTTAATAGATTTTTAAAAACTGAGGCCCAGAGGTGGTGTTATGTCTCCAAGAGCACATAGCTAGTAAGAGACCAAGATACTTAAAATGTGTCCTGTAAAATCTCCTTGCCTTTCTGTTCTTTGTCTTTATAGATCTTTAGGCCAGTTCTATTCAGTAGCTTCACTTTCTTTCCTCTACTGCATTTTTTCTTTCTTTTTCTCTCTTCTTGTTCATTTACTTTTTCTTCCATGGAAACTCAAAAAATTTAGATGTACATCACATTGTGTGTGTGTGTGTGCGTGCGTGCATGTGTGTGTGTGTTGAAGGTTATAGAGTATTAGCTTTGCCATCAGTCTTCAATTCAGTCTGAGCTCAACATCTAATTAGCTCCATTTCCTTATCTGAAAAACGGAGAGCCTGTTAGAATTGTGTAAGTATTGAATGAAACAATGTATGGAAAGCTCTTACCATGGTTCCTGTCACATAAGTACTCAATAAATGATAAATATTTTTAAAATAAATAGTAGCTTTCCTTGTAACCAGCTCCCAGGAAGATTCTTCTCCAACCATCTTGTGAAGAAAGGTAAATGGTAAAATCAACTGCAAGGTGATGTCAGCCCATCTTTGCAAGAGTCTGCATTCTTTGGGGGCAATTCAATGAAACATTTATATTCCATGCCCTCAAATGGGTACATTTTATGAGGACTTTAAAAAAAAAAACAACTTCACAATTTGAAAGAATGAGCCAGTAGGCTTTGCTTGGTCACACTTCATGGGCTGACAGCTATGTCACTTTGGGTCTTCAGGAAGGAGATACCAAGATGGAATTATCAGTGCAGGGGATTTATTGGAAGTAGTACCTGTGGGGAGAGAATCAGGAGTAATTAAGGATGGCCTTCAGACCATAATGCAGGTCTGACTTCTGTGAAAGAAGAGAGGAAGGAAGATTAGGTAGGGAGAACCATGATTGCCTGTAGCTCTGGAGAAAGTCCTGGGCAGTCCTGAGGGCCAGCAAGATTTCCCATCGAGTTTTGTGTTGGACAGAAGTGATATGGTTCCAGGGTCCCTGATTTGAGGAGTCATCTGGGAGTAACCTGGGGAGACAGGCCTCGGTTTGAACACTCCAAAGGTGCTGCACCTGGAGGCTGATGGCTAACTGCCCTCCCCTGACAGGTTATCCCTTAAAAGGAGATCTCAGAGGTGAACCTCCATAGCCTCCACAGGACTTCATTACTACTTCCTACAGAAATGGCAGAACAAAACCAGAGGGTCTTCTGCAGTCATTGGGACCACAGCTGACCTCAACAAGCTGATCAGAATTTCTAAAACTGCAGTTCTTTCTCCCCTGGTATTATGCAGTCAAAGAAACCAACACATGTCATCAAGAAGGATAATCCCACTCCTCTTATCTTCATGGGCCATGATGTGGACTGGTGTAATCTGGGTCTGAGTCCCTGAAGCTGCTGTGTTAATCTGCTGTTCTTCATTGGACATTGTGATGGTTTCTGCCTTCTGGGTCAGTGGATGGTCCACGGGGTCTTTGTGACCACCTGAGTTTGGAAGGCCATAATGTCCTCATTGTTCTAAGGTGTTTGCCTACTCTGCCTCTAGCCCCTGGAACTCATCTCTGCTCTGTACTTGGGGCATGTTCGTGTAAGTGGAAATTTCTTGTCTTCTTTTTCTTTCCTTCTTTAACCAGTTATTCAAGAAGACATCCTTAAAAGGCTTTTCTGTTCCCTTTGGTCTAGACTGCTAATATCCTAGAACTGATGTGGAGCACTGCTGTATGCTCCCAGTTTCTCCTTTCTCACTCCTGACAGTGGGTGCCCCCCTAGACAGGGTGCCTGGCTGTGTGCTCTTTCAGGCTCTGGACCATTTTTATCCTTGGGCATTGCAGGCACAATGACCAAGGTCTCCGAGCCTGTTAAAGCCTGTGAAAATGCAACCTGAAAAATAAAGTGCTGAAAGATGCTGAAAGTTTAAAAAACTGCAAAAATGAAATTTTTTAAAAACAATTACAAAAATCATTTAAAATTTTTATAGCAAACTATTTAATGTTGGATTTGAGCTCATTTAATATATTTGGTATTCTTGCCTGTAAAATCCCATGTACAGAGGAGCCTGGCAGGCTACAGTCCTCAGGGTTGCAGGGTTGCAAAGACTCAGACACAAACTGAGCGGCTGAGCAAAGAATATGATGGAAAGGACTTCAAGACCTTCCAAAGACCTGACATCCTCAGTTCCTTCAATTCCAGTCTCTCTCATTTAATACTTTTGTGTTTGGCTTCTTAAGTCTCGGGAAGACATACAACCATGTCTTCCCCTCTGGATGCAAGGGCCACCAGTGTACCTCTGAAGATCTAACATGCCTAGGCCATGAGGACCCCCAGAGCGCACTGAGTTCTTTAGAAGCTCTAAACAGACCACTCTTCCCTTCCTCCCACGGTGAGGCCTTTCTTCCTCTGTCCCATGCCCTTTGAGATTCTTTGCTTCGCCCCATTGCTCTGATCTTCAGCCCTGTCCTACAAGCCTCAGTTTTCCTCATTGGACTGAGGTGGTAGCCTGGGTTGGGAGCTGGTCCAGGACAGGATGTCTGGTCTGCAAGCTGGAGGTATCACCTTGTCCTGAAATACAGTCTCCGTCTGAGTATTCCCAGTGGCCACCCTTGGAGCTAGGGAATCTGGATGGTGTTCCAAAGCAGCACAGTGATGAAGCTCTGGCCCCTCCCTTGCAGGACTGTGGGCACTGGGATGTCCTCCCATGGGGCCCCCACACACTCAAGCTACAGCCCCTGGAGCCTCTCCTGACACCTCTGTCCTGTGGGGCTAAACCACCAGACCCACTCACTCCAGGGCGCCCCCAGGCCATCCCGCCTCGCCCTCATTAAAGACTGTGCTGAAAGGAGCCGGGTTGTTTTTCAGACTCTTTCTCGGGCAGGGAGGTATTGATCAACCCTGATAGTGCGAGGAGCTTGATCTCACCCCAGACTGGCAGAGATTAATTAGCCTGATTCCCTAGCATAATCCCTAATTAGGCACAAGAAGAAAGGAAAGAAAGCACAAAGGAACTATTCTGTCCAGAGCTGGAGGGGGAGGAGCAGGAAGCCAAGGAAGAAACAGGTAAACATGTCCCAGCACCCCTGTGCCTCCTGCCCACTCCCAGCCAAAGAGCGCAAACAGTGCTAAGGAGGGGGTGTCTTCCTGCAAGGATCGCATATGAAAATGTGTGTTTAGCTTCTTTGCTTTGCTCCCTGCCTAACCACACACAGGAAGGCGCGATCAAACCAGACGCTTTGAAATAACTGCCCTAGGCTTGCTCAGCCTTCAGGAGCTGAGGATGCTGCAGGGGAGAACAGCTCCATTGGGCTGGGAGAGAAAGGTTGACTAGGGAGATGGAAATCACCCTGAGACCCAGGTAGAAATAGTGAAAGGAACCATTTTCCGCAGCAGTGAAGCAGGAGCCATCTTGTTCTATTGTTACAGGAAGGGAGACCCCTTCCCGGCCCAAAAGTGGGCTCTAACACTCAGAAGTGAATTGTCTGAGAAGACACATGTGCTGACAAAGCGAGAGACCATATGGGGAAGGGGCACCCGGGCAGAGAGCAGGAGGGTAAGCTCAGAGTCCTAACCACTGGTATATCAATACTTAGTTGAGAAGTACTTAGTTGCTCAGTTCTGTCTGACTCTACGACCCCATGGACTGTAGCCGGCCAGGCTCCTCTGTCCATGGAAGTTCTTCAGGCTAGAATACTGGAGTGGGTTACCATATCTTCCTCCAGGGGATCCTCCCAGCCCAGGAATCAAACCTAGGTCTCCCACATTGCAGGCAGATTCTTTACTGTATGAGCCATGAGGGAAGCCCTGACCACTGGACCACCAGGGAAAGCCCACCTAGCATTTTCTAGAACTTTCCAGCCAGGACTAATGAGAGTAGGGAGGGTAATGGGAAGAAGGAGGGACTTCACTGAATAGCTGTGGGATTTGGCCTATCGAAACTTCACCCCTCAGAGCTTCAGTTTCCTCTCCTATAAAATGAGGGTAATTTATAATCCTAGCTCATGTGATGTTTTTATGAGAATTAACTGAGGGATTCAGAGGTGCATGTGCATGGCGCAAGTAGGCACTTCTAACCCACCTAACAAAAGCAAACCAAGGGAGCAGCAAATCAGAAAATGATGTAACTGTTAAGAAAATAGTTGTTTATATTTTTAGATGTGATTGTTTTTCTAAAAGTCCTTGTCTTTTAGAGACGCATATGTTGTTCAGTCACTAAGTCATGTCCAATTCTTTGTGACCCCATGGGCTGCAGCACACCAGGCTTCCCTGTCCTTTACTGTCTCCTGGAGCTCGCTCAAACTCATGTTCTTTGAGTCGGTGATGCCATCTAACCATCTCATCCTCTGTCGTCCCCTTCTCCTCCTGCCTTCAGTCTTTCCCAGCATCAGGGTCTTTTCTAATGAGTCATCAGAGACGCATATACTGCAATGTTTACAGAGGGAATGATGAGGTGTCTGGAATTAGCTTAACTATAAGGTAGGCAGGGGGGGTGGGATGGGATGAGAGGGTTTAGATGAAACAAGATTGGCTGTGCGTTGTAACTGTTAAAATTGGGTGACAGATACACAGGGGTTCTTTATGCTCTTTATTTTGTAGAGATGTTTGACATTTCTCTTAAGTTGAAAGAGAGGAGAAAGGGAGGAAGAGGGGAGAAGGGAGTGGGAGAAGAAAGAAGATCCTGCCCGAGTGTCCCTTCCAAAAGCTTCCCTGATCCCCACACTGGCAGGGACAGAGTGTGTTTTCTGCTCATCCGGAGTAATGAGGTCCCTGAGAAGACAGAAGGGACATCCAGGGAGCAGCCCCAAGCTGCAAAGTCCCTCCGGGGATCTTGGAGACAGCAGGACCGGGTGACAATGGACAGTGGAGCCTAGCACAGGTGGTGCCCATGACATTGAGGGCTTAAGGGTCACGGGATCAGAAGAGGCGCACTAGGGGGGAGAACACGAACAGCTGTGGAGAAGGAGGCCACGGCGTCCACGTCCTGCCTAAAGAAAGGCGGGGCGGGGGCAGGCAAGGTTGGGGTGGGGTGCTCCAGGATTAAAGTGGTCCTGAAGGAGGAAGAGAGGCAACTGTACCCCAGGCGGATGTATCTGGAGAGACACAGGCCACTCAAAACAGTTCGTGGTCTGGAAATTGGATATGTCTGCACCCCCCACCCACCCCAACCCCTCCACGCTCCCACCAACTGACAGATGGCGCTGGTTCTAGGTGTTGGGCCTGCCACCATTGGGGGCAGAGTCCCCCACATGCCTGCCTGGGGAAGATAGGCGCCCCGAGCCCTCAGGGGACCGAAGCATCCCCATTTCCCTGAGGTCCCCACAGGACTGAGACGCATACTGCAATGACCCTTCCTCAAGGAAGGGCTGTGTCCCGGAGCAGCTGGCATGGGGGAAAGAATGTGTCGGGGTAACATGTCCAGATCTGCTCGGGGAGGCTGGTAATGCGGAGAGATGTTTCTGCCAATTGACGAAAAGTGGATTTTGCAACAAGCTCGATGATGTTAAAAGCTTGGGTGGGAGCGGCCTGAGAAGACCAAATGTTTAATATTTGGAAAAGAGACTGTCTAAACAAAGCAATTAGGATGCTCCTTTGTAGTGATATGAAAGAGATGAATTGGGTTTATCCGACATCAAAGGACAGGAGACACAATGGGGAATGAGGCCCATGGGCAGCGTGGGCAGGGCAGAGCAGAGACTTGGGAGCAGAGACTTGGGTGTAGAGGAGGAGAGCTCTATATAGTGTGTGTTTGAGGATCACTTTGAAGCCTCCTCACCACTAAGGCTTTCTCCCACTCAGTTAACACACTTCCTAAAACCTCCCCCCAAACTACCTTTTCAAAAGCAGTGTTTACCACCAACGAGGAGAAACACAGGAGCCTGACCTCCACTGTTTACCAAAGGGTGCTCACAAAGGGTTCTTTCTTGAAGATAAACTAAGGACAGGGGCCTGCCCAGCTGGTGGAGCTCTGGGATTCAGCTGAACTGGGTGAATCCTGCCTCTGCCTCCACTGACTGGGTAACCTGGGCAAGTCATTCGGCCTCTCTAAGCATTAACTGCCTGTAAGATGGAACAGTAACCCTTAAGTCACAAGGGCACAGTGTTGAGGAAGGAAGCTGGAGAAAGGGAAAAGGCTCCTTTGGATGAACTCTGATGAGCACAAGAAGAACTAAAGCTGTCACCCCAGGGGACCTTCCCCAGAACTCTAGAAGAGAGCTGATTATAGTCTCCACTAAGTACCCTACATCCTCCTGGGCCCCTCCTGGGTACCCAGTAGGGGCCAGGTCCCTACTGCACAGCCTGCCAGCCTGCACAGCCTGCACAGCCTGCCAGGATGACTTTTGAGGTTCATTTAAGCCCCAAATTCAGTGATGCTACTTTTTAGGTTTTTTTTAAAATTTTTGCTTTGCTGGATCTTCTTGTGCTGTGAGGGCTTTTGTAGTGAGTGAGCATAGTTGCCCAGCGGCATGTGGGATCTTAGTTCCCTGACCAGAGATCAAACCCAGAGCCCAGCATTGGAAGGCAGATTCTTAACCACTGGACCACTAGGGAAGTCCCCAGTGATGCTACATCTTGAGCTCACATTTTGAAGTGTTTTTGGGTGAAATGATATCTGGGTTTTAAGATAATTTAACAACAACCAGAAAAAAAGTACAGAGTAGATCAAATAAGAATGTCAGAATATTGATAATTTTGAAACCAGATGAAGGCTTCTTATTTTATTCTCCCCTACTTTTGTGTACATTTGACAGTCTTCATAAGAAAAAGTTAGTTTCAAAAGTGCATTTCAGGTTCTTGTAGCTCTAGTTCCGTGCCGGTTGGGACTGAAGCTGAGTTGATGGGACTCCCTGCTCCTCCCTCCCTTTCTCCCCACAAAATTCAGGTTCTCCTGAAGCAGCAGGCCCTGCCCTTGATGCTGAGGGAAGCACAGAGATGACCATGATGAAGACCCGCAGGAGAGGCAGAGACATTAATGAGAAATAATAAGATAGTAAGGGCCCCCCAGGGTGTGGACCCAGGGCTCTGGAATCTGAGAAGTTAACTCAGACAAGAGAGCATGTCAGGGAGGACGGACCACAGTGACAAACTAATAGCAGCCCCAGCAGCAAACGTTGGCTGCTAGGGGGCCATGGGCCTCACATGACGGGGATTTAGAGCATAGGCCCATTCACTATATTGTGGCGTTTCTTAAACTTGCTAACCTGAGCTGAATTCTACATTCAGATCGACCCATGATTGAGGAGTCAGATGTACCATTAAGCGGGCAGGAAGTTAAAAGCTCAGTCCAGCCACTGACCTTGGGTCCTCTTGGAAATAAATCAGGTTTCCTGGGCAAACCTCATTCCCATTCCCCCATTCATATAATTTTTCAGTTACAAATAATTTTTTTTTTTAATTTCTTATAACTTTGTGGGTCAGGGAATCAGGCAGGGGTCAGTTGGGCAGTTCCTTTGTTCCACATGGCACTGGCTGGGGTCACCATATCCTTGGGGGGGGGGCTCCAGTCTAGTTGGGGTGTCAGATAGGTTAACACCAAGTTCGAGGAATGTTCACACCTTCCATCTTCATGGGTAGGAGTTCTTTCTAGTGGATGAGAGGATTGCAGGTTAAACAATATTACTGTGTTAGCCAGCCAAGTACACACGGAGTCTGGAGAATGTACAGTGCAGTACTTTACTCCTAGTTCAAGTCACATCCTCTCCAACATGCAGATGGCACAGGGCAGGCCGAGGTGTGTGTGGAGGTAACCCTGCCTCCTACTCTGCCTATGCGATGTGGGAGTCCTGGGACCTCCACCTACGGGGCTGACTCCATGATTCCTCAGCTAGCCTAGTTGCAGGCACCCTGCCCCTTCTCCTTCCTGACTCTCTTCCCTGCCTCCTCTTCTTCCCCTGTGTCCTCCTCTTTGTATCCGACCAGAGCTGGGCCAATCATCCGGGACTATTGTGGGTGGACAGAGGGGAAGGGCCATCACATCCTGGAGGCGGGTGTCTGGGAGACGGCCAAGTCAAGCCTCCCACAGTGCATCTCCGTGGTGTGATCAGGAGCCAAGACTTCACAGCGTAACTAGAGGCCCCTGCGCTGTCCTAGCTTTGGGGTGTGCCTGGACAGGAAAGACTGAGTATTTGAGGGGAGATGGGGATGTCTGGAGTTCACACCCCAGCCCCTCCACTGGTTATAAAAACTGGGGGCAGCCCAAGGAACTCAGTGAGACTCAGGGGAGAGGAGGGAAGGCAGTCCTTTGGGGATCAGGTGACTCGGGCCGCAGGCAACTCCACAGTTAAAAGTGAAATTGTGTTTCTCGTGATTCTGTGGCTCAGGAATTCTTGTCCCACCCTCTCTCTCCAGGCCTGGGCAGAGGAGGGGTTCCCGGACCCCAGCAGACACTCTCGGGTCTTCCCTTAATGCCAGGCAGCCATCTGGGACAGGCTGGTCTCTCTAAGCTAGTTTGGGGATATCTCAGTGGAAGGAACCACAGGGAACCTACAACCAGGTAACCCTTCGTGGTGGGCTTTACTTGGTGGCCCCGTGGGGTTTTCAACTGGGCTGCTTCCTTGCCTGGCTCTCAGCTCCTATTTGCTGCCTGGCAACCTGATCCTACCTATCCTGGAGGGAAAAATTCCATCTCCCCCCCACCAGCCCCCCACATGCTCCTTTTTAGAGCAACAAGGATGCGTGGCTCAGTCCCTTGTCTAGAGTTTGGTGGCAGAGCTTCAGGTGGATGGGGATGTGGATTGGGGCCAGAAAATTTTCTCAATCATTGAATAAAGGATTTAGTTATTTAGACTAATTAAATATGTTACACTATTTTTACCACATAGATTCATTTTTCAAAATGTTTAATGTCTCAACTTTATCCAGAGACTGAAAGGCCTATAGAAAGCAAGAAAGGTGTTGGAGAGGATCTTTGAATGTGCCTAGTGAAAACCACTGGCTGGCTGATTCCCTGAGAAAAGGAGCATGGTCACTGAGAACTGCCAACCCAGGGTCTAGAGAAGGTGAGTGCTCCTCCATTGAGGGTGAGCAAAGTCAGATAAAATGCTACTGCTGCTGCTAAGTCGCTTCAGTCGTGTCCGACTCTGTGCGACCCCATAGACTGCAGCCCACCAGGCTCCTCTGTCCCTGGGATTCTCCAGCCAAGAATACTGGAGTGAGTTGCCATTTCCTTCTCCAATGCATGCATGCATGCTAAGGCGCTTTAGTCGTGTCCGATTCTGTGTGACCCCATGGACAACAGCCCACGAGGCTCCTCTGTCCACGGGATTCTCTAGGCAAGAATACTTGAGTGGGTCAGATAAAATGAGGGAGCTGAAAACAATGGAGGGCCTGGAACAGGGGAGGAGTGTTTTATTTATCGTTTCAGTGGGGAGTCCTCCAGAAATATCTGGGGTCTACAGACAGCTCTCTATTCCAGATCACAGGCATCCTCTCTTTTCTCCTGCTGAGAGAGCGAATCCCGGCCTTAGACTTAAAAAAAAAAAAAAAGTTATTTTTTAATTTATTTTTTGGTTGTGCTGGGTCTTTGTTGCTGTGCGTGGGCTTTCTCTAATTGCAGTGAGCAGGGGCTACTCTCTAGTTGCAATGTGTGGGCTTCTCATTGTAATGGCCTCTCTGTGGTAGAGGACAAGCTCTAGGGCTCTCAGACTTCAGTAATTGTGGCGCAGGGGCTTAGTTGTCTCACGGCCTGTGGGATCTTCCCAGACCAGTGATTGAACCAGTCAAAAATATGGTAAGAACCAAACAACTGGGAAACCACTCAGGAGACTGAGACCAGAGTAGAGCCTAACACATAGTGAGCTCTCAGTAATTAGTCATCGGTTGAATGGCTCAGTGGGAATGAAACAAAGAACACTGGACTGGGATTCCTGTTACTTGAGTCTTTCAGTCCAGGTTTTTTGGCTTGTGTGTGTTTTTTTTTTTTTTGCCAATTTGCTGTGTGACCCTGAGTGAGTTACCTAACTTGTCTGGGCTTCATATTCCGTCTGTGTGAATTGTGAGGACACTGTGGAGACATGGGGACTAGGCCCGGCTAGAAGCAAAGCACTCAGCCCCTCTTCTTCCTCTGTCAGCCCACTTTCTGTGATCCCGCCTAACTGTGGGACTCCTTACTGTGCTTTCAAAGCAGAGGTGGAAATCTTGGCACGTGTGGAAGACCCAGGGCACTGTTGGAAGCTTGCCAGCATGTGCAGGACGGTAAAGGCTGTTGTCCCTGTTCTGCCTGTTTTTGCTCTGCGCGTCCCACACGTGCTCCCTAGGTTTCTCTTCATCCGCCCTGACTGGTCTAGTCTCCTGTTTGTCCTCAGCTGCTGAAAGGGCCACGTTTGTTTTAATTACAATAAGATCCTTGAGGTGGGGGCAGACCTGTCCCACTCTCAAAGGGTCCCCACAGGCTCTCTGAACAGCGATCGGCGATCGTGTCCTCCCACTTCCTCCGTGTTTATTTTTAGACAAAGATGCGATCGAAGGGGCTCCTGGCCCTGAGGGGAGTTTGTCACTCATAACCTGAACATGTGTATTCCTAGACCAAAGCATAGATGATCTCTTTGCCCTCCAGGGAGGAAGATCATGAGACAAAAAAAGGACTTTTCAGAGGTGGAGTTGGGGTGCGTTTGAGGACTTATTCTTCATGTTTGATTTACTTTTCTAACTGGATTCTCCTTCCCAGGCGGGCTCTTTCTAGCCCTAAGCCGCCTCTGTCGGGGCTGCCTTAGTGCCGGGGTGTAGTCCAGCTGCCCCGCCCTCAGGCTTTTCCTCCCCGACCAGTTTCCCTGGAGTCCCTGCCCTCCCCTGGTCACCCAAGCCCAGCCTGGGGCTCGCACACCTGGCCCAGCCAGCCTTTAACTTCCAGCACTGGGGCTCCCCCTGCTGCTACAAATTATTGTGACCACTGGGCAGAGGGTTCATTTAGGGGCTGCTTGGGTTCACCCCACGGGGCAGCAAGCAGTGGCCAACAGTTAGCCGAAAAGAACCTGGGTCATCAGCAGGCCTACACGCTGCTGGGGATTGTGGAGGAAGCAGGGTAAGACGGGGGCCATGGCTGCCGGACTCCAACCGGGGGTGTCGCCTGCACCCTGCCCACCTCCTGCCTGGAAGGCCCACCCCAGGCCACCTGACTCAGCTTTCAGCAAGACCCCAGGCTCTGCACCAGCCTGGCCACTGCAGAGGAGAGATCTGAGACCCCTGGGTGAGGAGGGCCAGTGAGACAGCATCAGGGTCCCATCCTAGCAGACCCCGCCCTCCCGCCTCCCAGACGCTCCTTCCCTAGGGGCCAGCCAAGCAGGGGCCAGTGATGACCCCCCATTCTGGTCCTGCTCCCTTCCCCGCTTCAGAACTGAGTCAGATTTCCCACCTTCCAGGGACCAGAACCCTGTCCCCAGCCTGTGTGACCTCAAGGCCACACAGGGCTACTCACACCAGGACCAGGGCCCACTCACCCACGAAACCCCCAAGAGGCCCTCCATACCTTAAGAGCCTGTGGGAGTGTTTCCATGTCTTGTAAAATCAGATGGTAAAAATAAACTTTTAGGTTGAAGAAAACATTTTGGTATACAATATTAACATTTTCATCTTTATACCAACTCAATCGTAAAATATAACTCCAAATACTATTTTGAGAGTGAAAAGGCCCCATCCCAAGTTCTGATGCCGGGGAAGGCCAGATTCCTCGGACGTGGCAGTGACAGGATTCTCTTTAAAGGGCCTCATGTGGATTCTTGGCTTTTTATTTTCTCTCTTAATAAAAATGTGTGATGTTTACATTGTCGCAGAACAAACAGAACCTTGGCTTGTGTTTCATGTCTTAGGAAATGGGTCTCATGTACTTTTGGCTGTTCCCTCATGTTCCTGGGAGTTATAATCCAGCCCCTTTGGAACGCAGGGACAGTACCTCGGGATGCTGGTGAGGTACTGTCAAGACATAAAATGTCAAGACATAAAAATAAATAAAATCAAAAGGCCATTTAAAAATATAACAATCCCCTCCCCCCCAATAATAAAACATGTATCCAGAAGTCCTCTTTAGTAGAGCTATTCCCCATAGTGTAAAGCCTTTAGGATAGGCACTTGTAACCCCCACCAATGGGGGCAGAGGGCAGGCAGGTCCCCTGTCAGCCCCTCCCTTCGACTGATGGCCCTGGAATCCCGGCTTTGTCTTCCAGGCTGGCCCTCCTCCAGTTCCCACATCTGCCCTTGGGCATCCGATGATTCCCAGTTCCACGCCCAAGTGGCCTTTCTTCTTCCTACGGGCCACCCCTCCTACGTGTCCTCTCAGGGGTTCTGGAAACCTCTTCCGTATCTATTACATTATTTCTCCCACTGTGTTAGTTTGCCAGGGCTGCCAGAACAAAGCACACAGGCCGTGCGGCTAACCCACAGCAATCCCTTCTTCTGCAGCTCTTAAAGCTCAAAGTCTGACAGACTGGTACCGGCAGGTGGTTTCTTCTGAGGCGCTGCTCCCTGGCCTGGAGATGGCCAAGCTGCCCCTGTGTTTTCACCTGGTCTTCCATCTCTCCTTATGTCCTCATCTCTCGTTAGAGGGAGCCCAGTCTTTGGATTAGGACTGGCCCTAATGACCTCATTTTAGCTTCATTGTCTCTTGAAAGGCCCAGTCTCCAAACAGTCACGTTCTGAGGGACTGGACCTCAACATGGGGATTTATGGGGCCACAGTTCAGCCTGCGACACCCACCACCACCTCTCCTTCCACACACAGAAGTGGTGGCCAGAGCTACAGAACATGCGTGTGTGAAGGGTGACAGTCTGAGAAGTCTCAGACTGAAGGGTGACAGTCTGAGAAGTCACAAGAAAGACGGTTTTGAGGGCTGTGGGCCACGATGATGGGAAGCATGGTTGCCAACAGGCCAAGTGCTGCCGAGGCCTGCCAGCATCAGAGCCAAGAGGGGACACCGTGCATCAGGGTGAAGCAGGCTTTCCATGGCGGGAAGAGGGTGTTCACTTGGCCAGCTCTGGAGAAGACTGCCTCTCAATGGTCGTACAATAATAATTAAAATGGGAAGGATTTAGTGCTTCTTAGTCTAAATGTGTGGGTATTCTTTATTCCAGGCTTATCATAAAGACCGATAGTACCCCCTCCCCTAGGCCTTCCTAGTCCATGGTGCTTTGGTCCAGACATTATCTGTCTTTTTAACCAAAAAGTCTGATACTGTCTGAATTTCTGGTCCAGTAATTCAACAGTGATATCTCCAAATTCATGAATTGAGTTTATGAAGAACCTCCTAGAGGATTCTTTTTTCTAGGGGAACTTGGCATGAACCCAGTCTGCACCTATCCTGTACTTGGGTAGAACATTCCTGGAAAGATGCTAACTTCCAACCAGCTTCCCCCATCATGCACCCACCCCCGCCACCCCCCCACCCCACAACTTCTGACCCCACCCATCTGATTGGTGCATGCTCAAGGAGTCCAGTTCATCCAAGAGGAGCACAGTGGGGAAGATTAATCTTTTCCAAAGAGGGCAATTCCCTGTATTCCAAAGCCAAATGCAAGTTAAAATGCTATTTTCTGAGATAAAATGCTGCTCAGTGTATTCTAGGCCTGGTGCTCCTCTTAATTATTACAGTTCCCGGTCTCTGTTCTAAGCCCATCAATTCTCCTGCTAGTAAAATAAGAATGAGCTGGAGGATCACTTTTTAATTTTACCCACTTTGGCAGCAATCCTCTCTGGCCTCCCTTCACCAGACCACATTTTTCCTGGCGGTGGGAGACAGGGAGACGGGGGAGGGGAACGTTGTTGCAGCTGTGTCATCGCCTTCAAAGCAAAGCCCTCTGCTTACGTCTCCAGATGCTGACCAGGCCTTGGAGGAACACTAAATCCCATCCTGATTGCCACTCAGCCCAGAGTCCCTTGTGCAGAATAACAACATCCCCCAAACTACTCTGCACATGGAGTTTGAACCCAGAGGCAGCCTCCCTCTAACTGTGCTCTGGGCCCCACAGAGACCCCCCATGAAAACCTCAGACTTAGTTCCAGGGCAGCTCCCACACTGTTCTTTTACTCCCTGCTTCTCCCATCTCTGCTCCCAGGCACCTTCATCCAAACATACTTCTTGCTTCCTTCCTCACACAAATGGTAAATGGTATGAGTCCCAGGGGCTGCACAGATTCATCAGACGTACTTATGCTGGAACCCAGGTTAGGCTCATCTGGGGCTCCCCCCAGTTAGTTCTGCCAGAGACCCTTCCATCTCTGGAAGTCCCTCTGTCCAGGGATCTCACCATCGTGCCTACTGGTAAGTTAACCTCAGCCTGGGTTCCTTGTGGTCTCAACAGCAGGAGTGAGGCAGGGATCACTTATGGAGTGCCCTGAGCCCTTCCCCCGCCAGTGCCCTCCATTATATTAGCATGCAAATACTTTCAATTTCAATGAGTCTTGAAATCATTTTTTTTTTAACTTTTTATTTTATATTGGAGTGCATGCTCAGTTACTTCAGCAATGTCTGACTCTTTGTGATCCTGTGGACTATAGCCCTCCAAGCTCCTCAGTCCGTGGGATTCTCCAGGCAAGAATACTGGAGTGGGTTGCCATTTCCTCCTCCAGGGGAATTTTCCTGACCCAGGGATCAAACCTAGTCTCCTGCATTGCAGGTGGATTCTTTACTGCTGAGCCACGGGGGAAGCCCATGTTGGAGTCTAGCTGATTAACAATGTTGTGATAGTTTCAGGTGCATAGCAAAGGGACTCAGTCATACACGTCAAATGAGTCATGAAATCTCGAAGAAGGAAGAAACTCTGAAGTTGCCAGTCCAACTCTGACCCAGCGTTTGAGGGGCACAGACAATGGACTATGCTAATCAGGGGTCTAGGGAAACAAAACACCAGAAAGTGGTTTCGATGTCCCGAGAGCTGGAGCAGGGGATAGAGCAGGACAAGAGACACCTAGTCCCAGCCAAGCCCTGGGTCCTGGATGCTTCAGAAGGCCTGGCTTATGAGGGCTGGGGGCCTGCGGAAGATGCAGGGAGCTGCAGGTTTGCCTAGGCAAACCTGCCTTGAGACTTATCTCTGGGACCAGTGTTCCGTTTCACCAGAGGCAACAAAAGAACTGGATTTGAGCTGGAAGTCTAATGGGGATGTCATTAACGCAGCTAGAAAGGGAGCCCCAGAAGGCAAGCAGACTTGGTGAGTTTGCTGCTTGACGTGTGTGTGTGTGTGTGTGTGTGTGTGTGTGTGTGTGTGTGTGTGTGGCGTGGGGGGTGTGTGGCAGAAGGTTTTGCTCAAACTTCCTTGTACCCTGTAGCTGCCCAGAGGACCAAGAAAGTCATGCCCTCCTCAAAATGACTCAGTTCCTTAGGAACTACGCCTGGAACTTCTCTCAGACCTGCACTAGATCTCACCAGTCTATGTCTTGGCTACAAAGTGTGGTCCATGAACCACAGCATCGGCAGCACCTGGGAGCTTGTTAGAAATATAGACTCCTGGGCCTTGCCCCAGAGAGTGATTCAGAACCTGTATCTTCTGATCCTAGGACACCTGTATCCATTCAGGTGCAGAAACACTGCACAGTTCTGGCTACATAATTCATGAGGCCCAACACAAAACAAAAACAGGGGACTTGTTAAAAAACTAACCATTTCAAGACAGCAGCAGCAGCAGAATTCTGTTTTTATTGTGGTAACATCTCTGTAATAGTTGCCATGTGAGCTCTTTCAGAATGTACAGTTTGGTGGTATTAAGTACATCCACACTGTCGTGAAACCACCACCAAGATCCATCTTCAGAACTTTTCCATCTTCCCAAATGGAAACTATTTTCCTTAAACAATAGCTCCTCATTACCGGTCCTCCCGGCCCCTGGCAGCCACCATTCTATTTTCTGTCAATGAATTGACTCTTCTACATGCCTCGGATAAGTGGCATCATGCAGTACTTGTCCTTCTTCCATTGAACTTAATGTCCCCAAGCCTTGTCAATGTGAAGCTGAGTATTAAACCAAGTGTGGGGGCCTTATGGGCACTGGGCCCCCCGTGGCTGCAGAGGTCACAGGTCCTGACACTCCTCTCCAGGAAGAGGCTATTTTTCCAGAACACACCAAGAAAACTTCTCAATGTTTCCTCAAATCAGAGGCTTTCAGATTTTCTTTTAAAGCATCTTTTCAAAACCAAGGAGAAGCCTCAGTACGCTTCCCTAATGAGAACAATAGGGCAATGGGAAAGTCATCATCAAGGTGTGAAAATGTCGGCATGACCTGGACACTTCCGGTAGGAACCAAGGAGAGAAGAAGAAAAAGGTTATTTCTAAGTCACAAGTGCAGAAAATATATCCCCAGTGGCTTCCAAAAAGGAGCAAAAATACATATAGTTCCTGAAACCCCAGAAGAAAATCAGGTCCAAAGCCCCAGAGAGGTGGTGTCATGGAGGCAGTCAGCATGTTTGGTCTCTACCATCCTCCTAGGAGACACTACAGTTTATCCTTGACAAGGGAGCTGTGCACAATATATGTGTGTGCAAGTGGTAACTCATCACACAGTGTGGCCCTCCAAATCGATGACCACGGGCACAGAGCCTTAGTGTTGGGATTGCATTTCATCCACAAAACTGACCCAACCCCTTATCTAAATTAGCATCACATGTTATTTTACATCATTTTCAAAATCACCAATGTATTAATATTTTAAATAATTGTTTAATATTTTAAATAAGCGTTTTACCAACTACTTACTACCCCACTTGAGTGGAGGAGGTCTCAGCAACTTAGTGAATGGCTGAATTCCATCTAGTTTAAAACTAAACAGCTTTATTGCTCCAAGAGCATGCAGAAGCTTAGGCAAGTTAAATCTCAGGGGGGAAGATTCCATTGGGATCATTAATGAAGACTGGAAAATGGTTTATCGCTAGCTTATCAGTTAGTGCGTGGAAATGGAAGATTTCTTCATTCTGGAAAAGCCTGCAGTGATATCTTGTTTACACCATCGTTCGCTCAGCCCACTCCACCCTCACCATTTCCACCAAAGTAAACGTCAGCCCCGATTCTGCAAAACATCACACATTTCAAATTGCTGCATTTAAGTAAATTCTTGATATGTTATCCTGCCTTATTCCAGGCTCTTAACATGCTTTTTAAAGAAAACTGCTTGTATCTGTGGAAATAGGTGGTTCTGATATGTTTCTTTTTGAAGATAAAAGTGCAGAAACGTGAAGGCTGTGACTTCATGACCTGCCTGAGTCCCAGACACCCTGTCGTTCATCTCCTCATTTACGGGGCCAGAATGCCCTCTGCTCACAGTCCTGGGCTTGCGGGAGAGGCCGGGGCGGCGGGGCGCTGCCCGACACCCCCACCGCCCTGTGTGATCACACCACACGCTCGGCTTGGCCGTGACCGCTGCCTGTGCAGCCCCGTGGCCTGGCACCCGACCACGTGTGCCTGCGCTGTCTGAGTCACTTGTTTTCCTCCTGCATCCCGAGGCTGCGTGCCAACACGGCCGTGGCCACAGAAGCGCGGAACCCCACAGCTTCCTGGCGATGACATGATTTTCACACTTCTATTTTTAAAAGCCTTGGGAACAAGTCACCTGGGAGATCAGGGTGGTTGGGTGAATGTCTTTCCAAAGTTCTCACTGTCCTGGCAGGGGTCCCAACACAACTGTGAAACCAAAATGCCAAGACAGGCTGGCTCTGCAGTCCTGTTCCTCATGATAAAAACAAAAACGCCAGAGGCTCCCAGACCACCACGGTCTGTCTTACGTGACCACAAAGAGGACACTCTGGCTCCAGGTCCCCAGGTGGTCTAGACTGTCACCTGGTCGCTTTGCGTGGGTACACAATGCTTTTGCACACAGGAGTCTACCACCATGGGTCCCCAGGGAGCCAGCCCAGGAAGGAGGTGGGCGCTGGAGGGGAATGACTGGGGGTGTTAGGGAGGATTCTTGGGATGTCATCTGGGAGGGGGTAGGTGTGGGTGGAGAGAGGAATCGAGCTGGGGTGCATCTCATTAGACCTTCGGGTGCTCTGAAGCTGGGTGACCCCTTAGAGCACCACAGGGGCCGAGGGGGTCAGAACTTGATACCCCAGGCCAGTCTGGCATTAGAATGGCCCCTGGAAGCAGGGGTGTTATGGGGATGCCCTGTGAGGGGCTGACAACCCAGGCCTGTGTATGGACAGCATCCCAGGAGGCAGGAAGGGGAGGTAAGTCAATGTCGCTTCCTGAAGTGGGCCCTGCCTGCGTCAGAGCACCCATGGAAGCATTTCATTTCTCTTCTTTCTTCTGCAATTTTTTTTTAAGGGAGGCAAATTTCACATCCCACAAAAACATAAAATGAATCATTTTAAAATGTACAATCCAGTGGCACTTATTACATTCACAGTGTTGTACAACTACCACCTATATCAAGTTTCAAAGTACTTGTTGTTCAGTCGCTTAGTCATGTCTGACTGTGACCCATGGACTGCAGCATGCCAGGCTTCCCTGTCCTTCACCATCTCCTGGAGTTTGCTCAAATTCATGTCCATTAAATCGGTGATGCCATCCAAACATCTCATCTTCTATCACCCCCTTCTTCTCCTTCCCTCAATCTTCCCCAACATCAGAGTCTTTTCCAAAGTACTTTTGTTACCACAAATGAAACCCCCTACCCATTCAGCAGTCATTACCTTGCCCTCCTCCCCCACCCCCCACCAGCTCCCCCGCCACCAGCCCTGGGCAAGCACCAGTCTGCTTTCTGTCCCTATGGATTTACCTATCCTGGACATTTCATATAAATGGAATCATATGTGAACTTTTGTGTCAGACTTATATTACTTGGAATAAGATTTTCAAGATTTATCCATGTCACAGCATGTGTCAGTACTTTAAATTCCTTTTAATGGCCAAATAATACTCCATTGTATGGGTATACCATATTTCATTTACCCATTCAGCCACTGGTGGATGTTTGAATTGTAGCATCTTTTATATAGGGAGCTGAGGATCAGTGTGAAAGTTCTTGATTGTCAAAGATATGACCTCATTTCATTTGGAAGCAGAAAAAGCCCCCCCAGACTTGCTGTGTGGAAGGGACATAGTATGAATTTACATCCAAGGAGAGGTTTCTGCTCCATAGCGAGTCCAGTGCCTGCTGGCCTTGCTAGGCTTGACAGCACCACTTCACATGTGTCCCCCACTCTCCTGCCATGCCAGGGTGATCTCAACCCAGTCTTACATTGTTCAGGCCACACTGAGCCAGTTCTGGGCATGCTGCTTGCTCTCACTCCCCTCTCCTCCAGGGAACCAGCCCCAGCCCTGGGCTCAGGCCCCCTTTCCATCTCCCAAGGCTGACAGAAAGTCTTTTCCCTTCAAGTGTCAGAGTCACCCTCCTTGGCTTGAAGTCAGAACCACCATTCTGGCAGACATGGGGGCTGAACTCACGTCCTCCCAGGCTCAGCCCATTGGTGACTCTCCACTTGGCCCTTCTGCCCCAACCATCTCCACCTGAGGGCAGAGAAGATGCTGCTCCCCATGATTCTCTTGTGCCCAGGCCCAGGGAAGATGCTGGCTGGGTAGCCGCAGCCCTGGCTGCTCGTCTGACCCCTCTGGATCCTGTCTGTCCAGCTTGTGCCCACCCACTTCTGTTCACCTCCTTCTCTGCCCCTCCATCACTGTTCCCTGTTCCCTCCCCACCAGGCACTCATTGGTGACCCAGCACCTAGCACAGAGGTGCTCAAAAAAATGTTCATGGACTGAAGAATCTCTTCCTTGGACAATTCAACTCCATACCTAAGACCTTCTCTAGAAAAAACTTTGTGAGAAGGATTTGTCCTCCTGTCATTTGTTGTTCTAATTTTATATACACAGACTATGATCCTCAGAGCAATCACAGGAGGCAGGCAGTACCTGGCCTGCAGGTAAGGAAGTTCAGGACCCAGGTGGGAAGAGCTGACCCCGATGGGAAGCGGCAGGGCCGGGACTGCGCCCACTAGTGCTGCCAGGGCCAGCCCTGCCGCCCACCTGAGCTGCCTGGGCCCATCAGCTCGGTTCTATCGTGAACCCCCTCCTGCCAGGCACAGAGGCTTGCTGGGGCTCCTAAGGTGCTCTGAAGGGTGGGGCTGGAGAGGGTGCTTTCAAGTGACTTTTAGTGGGGGGGGGGGGCACTCTACCACCGGAGAGCTGGGCTCAGCCTGAGGGAAGGGCCCCGTTTCCGTGGAATTTGGGGTGACATACAAACAACTATTTATAGCATGCGTGCCTGCTAAGTCGCTTCAGTCATGTCTGACTTTTCGCGACCCTATGGACTGTAGCCCACCAGGCTCTTCTGTCCATTGGATTCCTCAGGCAAGAATACTGGAGTAGCATGCCATGCCCTCCTCCAAAGGATCTTCCCACCCCAGGGTGGAGCCCGCGTCTCCTGCGGAGCCACCTGCGAGGCCCCAGACGTCAGTTATCCAGATATCGGGAGGAGGAAGGGCGGCAATCTCAAGAGTTTGAAGTGGAGGCAAAGGTGAGTGAGGGTGTCTCGTTTTCCTTTTTCTTCCGGGCAGTGAGTAGTGAATTGTGCGTGCCACGAGACACTAACGCCGAAGCCCAAGGGCACCTGATTGGCGTTTAGCGGAACCCACCTGGCCTGCGCCCGGCGTGCCTGGGCGTGGCCAGCAGCCCAGACTTGGTGTCCGGCCGGAAGGAGGTCGAGGGAGCCGCTGGCTGTATCCCTAAACTGGGGGTGGTCGCCTTTTCCCCCCTCTGCTCCCCCGAGCCCCCAGGGTGGGCAAACCCAGCGCCCCGGGTAGACCACCTGGCTGTGGTGAGCCTCTCAGACAGGGAAGCAGCCTGGCGGTGGCCCCTCGTGCTGCGACGGGGAAGCCTGGAGGAGGAGGCCGGGGAGGCCCACGTCCACACCACCTGTCACCAGGTCGTTTTGCTTCACTGCGTCCCTGACGTGAAGCTCTAAAGCAAAGAGCTTCCCAATGAGGAGAGAGAAGGTTCTGGAGTCCTGGACATGGTGAGTAGGGCGGGCCGAATGGGACGCTGAGGTGGGTGGTATGGAGGTGAAGGCTCTGAGCCAAACAGGAGAGAGACAGACAGAGACAGAAGCGTCCCAGGATTCGGAAGGCGAGAGAGCTCCCCAGCCTTGGAGAAGCTCCATGGGTCTCTGGCTGGTTGAGACCTAGCCCTTGCACTCCCCAAGCCTTTCCTGTCTCTCTCTGCGGCGGGTCCAGGGAGGGCCTGGGGAGAGGTGCTGATGGTCTCCAGTCCGATGCACCCACCTCAGCTACTTGCCTTAGGAGTCCCTGCAGCTATAAATGGGTCCAGGTCATTCCAGCAGAATGCCCTGTGGACAGGAAGGATGAGGGGGACAGCCACAGGGGTATGAGAAAGGGAGGGACCGCTCTCCAGAGAGCCGGAAGCTCCAGGCAGTCGCCACCATGGCAGGGTCCCTCACTTGCCCTCCACTCCCCCTGGGCCAGTGCCCACACATCCCTGCCCACCGGACCAGGATGCCTGGTCCCGCTTCTCCTCTGCCAACGGAGTGTTAGAGGCCAAGTCTGACCAGAGATGGCTCTTCTCTTTCTTTTCCCATCTTGTCCAGAGGAAAGGAGACGCTTTCTGACACAGAGGAAAGGGTGGGGAGGAGGGACGAG
Organism: Cervus canadensis; assembly: GCF_019320065.1. NCBI lineage: Eukaryota > Metazoa > Chordata > Mammalia > Artiodactyla > Cervidae > Cervus > Cervus canadensis. Next base: position 49,199,138 of record NC_057391.1, on the reverse strand, counting down.
AAGGGAAGGTGGTCCCCCCAGCGTAGTTGGGGGAAAAGGCCTGGGCGGCAGCCAAGGCCCAACCGCCGAGGACAGCAGATGGCCTGGGCTCCCCCGCCTGCAGACCTCATAGCAGCCCGCCCCACTCCAGGCTTCCCACATTTCCTCAGATGCCTGTGGGTCTGGCTTGCACTTGGACAGCCCTGATTATTGTTTCCTCTCAGAGGCTCTGCTCAGCCTTCACCTCAGCTGAAGGCTGAAGATTAGGCCAATTTCTTGGTCTCTCAGGCTTATATAGACGAGAGGCCTCAAATCCTAGGCAGAGGGCTTCGTCTCTACTTCCTTCCTAGGGCTCCAAGGACATAAAATGGTTGCTATGGGGATTCCTGCATTTGTAGAGGAATTGTTTTCAGGAAAAAAAAGGATGATTCACAAGTTCTTTGAGGAGGAACAGAGTTGGTCCTTGGGGAGGTATGATGTAACAGGGTTTAGAAGAGGAATGATGACTGGCTTCAGTTTGTGTACTTTTTCTCTTTCCTCTCGGATCCTTGTGCAGACTCGGGGCCTGCCAGCCACTCCCTCAGAGAACCTTATTCTGCACAGAGTTCTAGCTGGTGCCCCACACCCGCATTTGCCTCTTGGAAACATCTAAGTGCAGATTTTAAAAAAAGAATGTTAGAAATACCCAGCTAGGCTCACCAGGGAGTTACCATCAGGGTCTCAGAAAGTGTCTTCATGGCCATTTTTGGGCCTTGCTGGCTGGACATAGTTATTAGCTTGAGGGCCTTTGAACTTTCATCCCCATCTAACTGGCCCAGCAGAGGACCTTTCCTGTAATGACTCTCTGAAAAGTCTGCCCTTAACAGCACAAACTGGAAACTAAGTGTCCACAAGAGGGGAGGGAATGACCCAAGGCCCCACTGTGTAAGTGGCAGAGCTAGTCCCGGAAGCCAAGCTTTCTAAGCTGTGGCCAGCAGAGCAGGAACTGGGAGGAATGCTTTTATGAACACACACATTGTCTAATAATTGCCAAAAGAAAGGAGGTTGATTGGTGGAAGCAATGTAAGTAAATAATAAGGGGCTGAAATTAGATGTTTTTCAGTCTTTTCTTTTCCAGTGTTTTCCAATAGTCAAGAGAGCTGGACTATAGAGAGAGCTGAGTGCTGAAGAATTGATGCTTTTGAACTGTGGTGTTGGAGAAGACTCTTGAGAATTCCTTGGACTGCAAGGAGATCCAACCAGTCCATCCTAAAGGAAATCAGTCCTGAATATTCTTTGGAAGGACTGTTGCTAAATCTGAAACTCCAATACTTTGGCCACCTGATGTGAAGAACTAACTCATCTACGAAGACCTTGGTGCTGGGAAAGATTGAAGGCGGGGGGAGAAAGGGACGACAGAGGATGAGATGGTTGGATGGCATCACCGACTCAATGGACATGAGTTTGAGTAAGCTCTGGGAGTTGGTGATGGACAGGGAGGCCTGGTGTGCTGCAGTTCATCAGGTCACAAAGAGTCGGACACGACTGAGTGACTGAACTGAAATTAGACTGACATGTGATGGAGACAATCCTTCTTTTCTTTTTGAAAAAGCATTCCACTGGGAGTTGGCTATGTGACCTTGAGGAGGTCGCTTTCCCTTTCTGGGTTTCAGCTTTGTTAGCTGCTCAGCTGTGTGCAACTCCTTTGTGACCCCACAGACGGCAGCCCCCCAGGCTCCTCTTCCCATGGGATCTCCAGGCCAGGATACTGGAGTGGGTAACCATTCCCTTTTCCAGGGGATCTTCCCAACCCAAGGATCGAACCCAGGTCTCTGCATTACAGGCAGATTCTTTACGATCTGAGCCATCAGGGAAGCCCAGGGCTTCAGCTTTCTCACCTGCTAAATAAAAGGGCTGAGCTTGAATGAGCTCGGATCCCTTCCCATGATGACATGCTTGTATACTGCCCCTGTGCTGGAAATACGAGTGAGGGCCTCTCCACACTAAACTTTCTGTTCAAAGATTCCTCGTGGCCCACAGCATCAAGCCCACACCCCTTAGCCTGGAGCTCAAGGCTCTGAGTGATGTGTCATAGCTCATCTTCCCAGTCTGGCCTCCCACTCGCTACTTCCTATGGATTACCTGTTTCACAGCCTGTCTGCACCCTCTATGCAGAGCTCACCTCCACCTGCCCCAGTACCCTGGCCAGAAAAAGTCCACCTAGTACTTTAGCTCTCAGTTAAGATGCCTCATTCTTCGGGCACCCCTCCTAAAATTCTGAGCTTGGCCTCGTAATCTTTCCAAGTCTGTATCCACCATTACTGCCTTCACCTGAGTGCGTATTGTAATTATTTAGTCATTCAATCCATCAAATATTCCTGAATGATTAGCATGTGCTCTGACAATGACAGATTTGGACATAGTTCTGCCTTCATGGTGCGGGAAGGGAGACATTAATCAAAGAATCGAGCTGAGGCGTGTATAACTGCAAATAGAAAGGTGTGAAGAGGAAGAAGAAAGAGTTCCCTGAGAGCTTTGCTGATGTCTGGGAGGAGGAGAGAGGGTGAGAGGCAGAAGGAGATGTTCTCTGGAGGGAAGACCACGTGCTGATTCTGGCTGAAGGGAGTGTAAAGGATGAGGGGGCTGGAAGAAGGCCAGGGTGAGGGGAGGACTTCCAGAGATGTCAGGGGTGGGGTGGTGGGCGGGGGAGTGTGAGGGGACAGGGGTTGGCTGTTAGAGGGCTGCCAAGGGGAGCCCTTAGTGATCCAAGTGATCAAGGGGATCACTTAGTAATGGTAATGGTACTAAGTGATCCCCTTGATCAGGGGAACCATCTGGGAAGCCTAGGAGGGGTTTAAAGAGGGGTGTGACAGATCAAATATGTGTTTCAGAACAGTTATCTTGGCTGCTGCTCAAGGTGGCCTGGAGTGGTGCTTTGTAGCCCCAGATGTGTTGGAAGCACAGAGAACCTTGAGAAGGACCCGCACCATGGCCTCCCCTCCTGACATCCCCATTGAGTTATTCTGGAAGGAGGCAAAGGGAAGAAGGCGCCCAGTAGGAGACCCTGCAGTGGTGCAGCCAGGAGACGAAGGCACCTTGGGCAGGGGATGGAATGGACAGGGGATGGAATGAACAGGGGATGGAATGGACAGGGTTTGGCCATTAACTCCCCTGGAGATGAAGGAGGAGGTGTCAAGATTGAGCCCTGAGTTCCTGGCATGTGCAAGCAGATGGAAAGGGTGGCATTTTGAGATGAGAACATGGGCAACGATGGGGTGTGGGGGGGGCAAGGGACTGAATTGCTGATACCAGCCTCCTATCCCAACCTGGCTGGCGTCTCCCCACACTCTGCGCCTGCACAGGGCTGGAGGCTGTGCCTAGCTGGGCCCCCCTGCAGCCCCTAGGAGCACTTGCCCTCAGAAGTCGGGGTGGGTCAGAGAGGCTTGCGGGGTGGAGAAAAGAGGGAGGCCTAGAGGCCAGTAGCACTCAGGCTAGCAGAGCCCAGTGTTCCAGCACATTTGGAAAGAATAATAGTACTAAGTGATCCCCAGTCTGGGAGTGGGTGTCAGCGAGGCTTTAGCTGCCTCCGGATTGGGGGCACCTTCAGGCAGGAAAGTGAAGAGGCAGTGAGTTCCCTGTAACCAGGTCCACGGGGTGATGGGAGCTGGCAGGCGCCTTCCCTCATATCAGACAGACAGACAGACATGGCCATCAGTTCACTCAGGTTCCCTCTGCACGGATGGCAGAGCAGTTGAAAAACCTGTCCACCTTCATTTCCTCTAGCTACTTAATGCAGTCGGAGTTGAGGGAACTGGGTGGGAGGCTTGTTTGGGGGTGGGGGGAGATGGTGACAGATTTTGTGAGTTTGGGGAAGTCACTTAGATCATGAGATCCTGGGAGGGCTGGATGCAGGAGGAAGACTCAGACCGGCCCTCTCTGAAGGCTCCCCGGCTCTCTAGCAGTGCGACAGACTCTGGGCAAAGAGCTACCTGGCCAGGTTTCCTGGAGGGAAAGGAGAGAGAGGGAGAGGTGGGGAGGGCAGGAAGAGAGCGGGGAGGAGAAAGCCTGTCTCCCCCCATCCCCACCCCACACTGCATCTATGGGCAGGAGGAATTGTAGTGTGTTTGTACCACAATGACTATTTTTTGTCTTTTTTTTTTTTTTTTTAATTGAAGCATAGTTGATTTACAGTATTGTGTTAGTTCTTGGTATACAGCAAAGCGATTCAGTTCTACATCTATATACATATTCTTTTCCATTATGGTTTATCACAGGATATTGAATATGGTTCCCTGTGCTATACAGTAAGACCTTATTGTTTATCTTGTATACAGTAGGTGTGTCTGCTAAAATGAAACCCCAAAGTTGAACTTCCAGTTGTTTTCATTTGTCATTTTACTTCCTGTATGAACACCCATAATGACTACTCTGATACATACACTTTTTGTGTGTTTGTTGATTAGCGCTTTCCCCAAAACATGTTTTATTATGTCCCTCAGTCCCTTTATCTATACTATACCTGTAACTCTAGGTTACAGTCTGAAAACCTGCCCTTTTCTCCGTGTGCATTCAAACATGTGTACCTGTGTGCTAAATTGCTTCAATTGTCTCTGACTCTCTGTGACCCCATGGACTGTAGCCTGCAGGCTCCTCTGTCCATGGAATTCTCCAGGCAAGAATACTGGAGTGGGTTTCCCTGCCCTCCTCCAGGGGATCTTCCTGACCTAGGGATTGAACCTGTGTCTCTTACGTCTCCTGCATTGGCAGGCGGGTTCTTTACCACTAGCGCCACTTAGGAAGCCACATTCAAACATATTCACACACAAAGGCTGCCTGCTTTTCTGTCACTGTTTGTTTTACAAAAGTTGCATCACACTGTATACAGCTCTCTGCCACTTGTCTGGCTCCCTGAGCAGTAAATACATCATGAAACTCCCTCTGCATGAGCAAATAAAGACCTTTTTCTTTTTAACGGTATGTTATACTCCGTGGTATGGGCTTAAGAGAACACTCCTACATAGACAAGATATTTTTCTTCCCAACAATAAAATAGAAAGAGGTTTGTTTGTTTTTTCAGTGCTGGAGACTCTAGTGAGGTCTGTTTACCTGGCAGGGAGCTAAACTGCCTGTATGGTTCAAGAGCCTAGACTGGCACCCGCTGTGTATGGGTTTGTTGGTAAAGACAAAGAATGGGCTTTGCTCTGAGGCATTCACTCTGTTATGATGCAGAGATGGTGCCCTGTCCTTAGACAGTGGTCCCAGAAACTCATGCCGGCAGGAGCCAAGGCTCGCCTTAGGCCCCTGTGAGAGGGCAATCTAGAAGGAAAGTGCAGAGCCAGAAATCATCTGATGTCAGAAATTACCGAGTCAGATATTCCCTGGTAGTCCAGGGGTTAGCACTCAGCACTTTCACTGCCAGGGCCGGAGGTCAATCCCTGGTCTGACAACTAAGATCCTACAAGCCACGAGGTGCAGCCAAAAATATATATATATATCTGATGTGCCCCGTGGTCAAGACATGAAGCTAAGAAGGAGAAAGTAAGATTATTCACTGTGTAGGCTGAATAGCCCCCCTCCTTCCCATTGACTTTGCCCTGGAATTTCAGTCCCTCCAGCTTATTTTTGGCCTTTGTTTGGTTTCCCCCTCTGGAGGTTGAGCCTCCTGTCTCTTGATTTTCTAACTGCAGGATGGATAAAAGTCCTGAGATTTCAATCAAATGCTTAAGAAAATAATAATCCCTGGTTGTCCTAATTCTTTCCTGAAAATACCTCACACTGACAGAAATTGTCTCTAAGCCCCTTTTCTCTTCTCTCGTGCTTTAAATTTCTTCCTTAATTACAAAGAATTGTTTACCTGATGTGGCTCCACTGGGCATATTTATTTTAACACTCCTCTTGTTTTTTTTTTCCTTATCTTAACCCGTGACTTGATAACTCTATAACTCTCTATTCCTGTCTCAAAATGTCCACTGTCTCTGTCGCCAAGGGAACATAATAATGAACTTTATAATCAGCCCATCTCTGTTCCCATGGCATGGAAACCATGTCTATAACAAGCAGAAAGCACTGAGCCCCTGAATTCAGCTGCCCAAAATTGGCTTCCTGTCCCTAGCAGAGATTTTAGAATGGTCTTCTAAGAAGAATATTTCAGTTTCACTCAACCCTACCAACGTTTGATGACTCCATTATCTAAAAATTAATGATGAATTAATGCCTGCATTCCAAAGTACCTGGCTAAATTTGCTGTGTAAAAAACAAGGGCGAGAGGCACAGCCAAACAGATATATCATTGAAACCCTGCAGGTGTTGACTGACAGAATTTTTTCCCATCCCTTAAGACGATGAAGTGCAGTACCCAGCCTGAGAATGCATCTGAGGCATGCCATGCAGTGACTTGGATCCTCAAGCTCAGAGGATTGTGATAGAATTAAGTCTGATTCAACAAATGAGGTCACTGGGAAGAAGGAGTGGCGTTAAATTTCCCGTTAATGCTGGGGGCTCATTTACTAAATAGTTATCTGCTTCTGGTTCCAGAAGACTGCTGGGTAATTTCCAGACACTGCCTGGGCTGCAGATAGCTTGGCCATGAAGTCACTGCACCCTGGCCAGTGTGACTTTTGGTGACCACCTCACAGTACACCAGAAAGTATTTGCAGAGGCAGGGTGCCATTTTGGTGTGTAAAACCTTGGAAATCTGTGGAAGGTGACTCCTTATGTTAAATCTAGAAATGGGATGGCAGGAAGGGCGCATGTGACTCTTGGTGCCAGGAGGCTCAAAGTCTGGTTCTTGTGCTCATTAATAACAGCAGATGTTATTAATAACTGCAGTTCAAGTCGCTGAATGGCTCATCTTAGAGGTGTTTCTTGGTTAGACATTGTTCTGCATCTAGAGGTGTAGAAAAGTAAGGAGTTTGCATTCACCAGTTGTCAGGCATAAAGGGTGCCTTCCCCCTCCCACTTCTCTGAGTCCTCCTTTCCTTATCTGTCAGATGGAAACACTAATTACTTGCTTACCTTCCAGTGTACTCTTTTTTACCTTGTTAACATGAGTAAAAAGAGAACATAGATTTGAAATTTCCATGAAAAATTCAAAGTTCGACACAAACAGAAAGCACAGATGGAGATCATTTCTATATTCTGATGAAACTTTTCAGTCATTTCCAACCACAGATTTAGTAATTCATCCAGCACATTCTTGCTGTTGAGCCTGTATCGGTTCAAACGTTACAACCCAATGACCAATGGTCTCTTCTCTGGCCAGCTCCTTGGGGGTCAGTCTGGCCTTCTTGCTGGTTCATCACTGCCTCACACTCTCTGCTCCTGACACTGGGGAAGCAAGAAACAGAGATGAACCTCTTGACTTCCTCCTAAAACTGTCTTCCTCACAGTTTCTCAGTGTGTTATCCAGAGTCTTCTTTTTGAATTCTTGGCTGGGCAACCACTTTCCTTAAACCAAGTCAAGTCTCCTGAATTCCTAGAGGCAGCCAAGCCTGGGACAGCTTGTGGGACTTTGGGCTACAGATCGTTTATTAATTATCCAGCAACCTTACTGAGCTTTGGCTTTCTTATTTGTAAAATGGAGGTAATAAATCTACTTTACCAGGAATCCATGAGGATGAAATAAAAGAACATAGGTGAAAGAACATGGCATTTAATTTATTTTTGGCTGTGTTGTCTTCATGGCTGTGTGTGGGCTTTCTCTAGTTGTGGCGAGCGGAGGTTACTCTATTTGTGGTGTGCAGGCTTCTCATTGCGGTGGCTTCTCTTGTTGCAGAGCATTGGCTTGAGGGTACATGGGCTCAGTAGTCGTGGCACATGGGCCTGGTTGCCCCAAGGCATGTGGAATCTTCCCGAACGAGGGATTGAACCCATGTCCCCTGCATTGGCAGGTGACCAACTTCACTGGACCACCAGGGAAGTTCAGACTTGGCAAATTGTAGAAGCTGAAAATGCATTATTTTCCTTTTTCCTTCTTCCCGCGTTCCTTACCCACTCAGCTGCCTGCAAGTCACTGTCTCCTCTCTCCTGATTATGTGCTCTGTTTACTGTCTTTGCAAAGGAGGTGCCAAAAAGCAGATTTAGCCACCTGTCTGTGCATTTTCCTGGAGAAGCCTTCACAAAGCTAACTCTCCCCATCCACCCTGGCCTTCTCGGTGTGATTCTAGAATCTTCACATTTGGAGCTGTGGGGTGGGGGGAATATCTGGATGTGGCCCCTAATTTTCCAGTTGTGTCTGGATGTGTCACCCAGCCACACTATAACTGCCCACTGAGCATCACGTCATGTGTGCTGCCAAAGCCTAGAGGTGGCTTTGTGTTCTATGCTGGGAGCTGCTGGGCTGGGTCCAGAGGAAGCAAGAGGGAACTCTGAGCGCCTGCAGAGATGAGGCGTCAGATAGGATCATTCACTGAAGGCTGTTGACATACTTCTGGTAAACTCTCCACTTCCTGCTGCTTTCACAGGAGGAAAGATGGTGGGGGCTGGGGATCAAGCTAAGCAAAGGTTTCCCAAGGCACTTTTGCTCTTCCTTTGAATCCAGGGCCCTGGGGTAGCACGGCCCATCAGCCACCCCTGTTTTGTCCTTGTCGCCCATCTCCATTCTGCAGAGGGAGCAGGAGGAGAGCAGAGGGATGATCACAGAAGTGCTGCCATTGACATCTGCATCCCACCCACCATGATGTCCGTTCCCCATCTCCTGCCCTCCACTCTCCCTCTCTCTCTCTCTTTTTTTCTTTTTATTGCTGTGTGTATAAGATAGAATGTTCACTCTTAGTATACACAAGAATCTGCCTGCAATGCAGGAGACCTGGGTTCTGTCCCTGGGTCAGGAAGATCCCCTGTAGAAGGGAATGGCAACCCACTCCAGTATTCTTGCCTGGAGAATTACATGGACAGAGGAGCCTGGTGGGCTACATTCCACGGGGTTGCAAAGAGTTGGACACGACTGAGTGACTAACACTTTCACTTCTACTTCACAATGTATAGTATACACACATGTATATCAAGAAAAAGTTACAAAGAAAATTAACAAAATATTAAGGTAATGAGCATCTTTCAATGGTGGAAGTACGAGGAATTAAATTTTAAATAAACTTTCATAATTCTGTGCATCTTCCCTGTTTTACTATGAAGAATTTGCATTATTTTGATAAACTGGTAAAACCAGATATTTTCTCTAGTTTACAGTTATTTTCCCTGAGGTCTCTCTCTCTCTTTTTTTTTTTTTTAAGTCTTGATTGAATTTGTTACAATGTTGCTTCTGTTTTATGTTTTGGTTTTTTTGGCCATAAGGCATGTGGCATCTTAGCTCCTCGACCAGGGCTTGAACCCACGTTCCCTGCATTGGAAGGCAGATTCTTTTTTTTTTTTTTTTAATTCTTTTTGATACATTTCTCTTTAATAAAGTTCTGATGATCATTTCAGGAACCTACTTTCATTTGAAAAACAGGCCCATACCTTCTGTACAAGAAAAAAATTTCTAGAGATGCTTCTATTAAGAGAAAAATATATTACCAAAGTCACTACTGCACATTCAGCAGTCAGCTGGGCGGCAATGAAAAGAGTATGAACAAATCTGTAAATGAATTTGTGTTCAGGATCATGCTGAAAGTACTCCTCCAGAACCCTTTCTCGTGTGAGTGAATGTGATCTCTCATCAAAAATGTCCAAGGACCTATTGGCATCTCTGTTCTTTATGGGGTAATATATTTCTAAGATCACACATTTTATTGTGGTTCTAAGATTAGTCTGGCTGACTGTGCTGTCATCTAGAAATATGGCTGGGCATGAGCTACACTTTTTAGTAAGCTGCCCTGGAGATACATGGTTTAAATGGTTGCTCTTCCTCTTTTCTCGCACGTCCGTTTGAGATTTGCTCAGGAAAATTGTGCTTGCCCTTGGGTGGTCAGAAGGGTTTGATTCCAAAGCTAAGTCTTCGGGCATCTCCCGGTCGCTGATGTGCTGCAGGTGGTGGCCTTCACCCGCTCGGAAATCCAACTCGGTGGGTTCCACGGCAGCCGGCGCCGGTGCTACGGCCACCGCCTCGTAGACCTCAGACTCGTAGTCTGGCTCCGCCGACCCCGCGCGCCGGCCCAACTTGGGGCTGGCATTGGGGGACACGCAACAAGTCAACGTGTTCCCCGTGGGGCGCCTCCGCTCCTCGCCGCCGTCGCCTCGGCTCGGCCCGGACTCCGCCAAGCTCAGAGACCGCCCCCTCCCCCAACAATGGTGCGGCGGGCACCGGCAGACCCGGGCTATGCTGGGGCTGCGCCGCACATGTAGACGCGGCCTCGCCTGCCTCTCTCCTGTCCGCCACGCCGCCGGGCCCGGGGCAGGGCTCCGGGCCCGGCCGCACCCCCGATGTCTCACCGCCGCCGCCTCCCCGGAGTCAACTAGTCTGTCGGAAGGCAGATTCTTAACCACTAGACCACCAAGCAAGTTCACCTCCACTGTCTCTCCATCCATGTTTCTCTTTATTTTTGTCTGTCCCCATGGCTGTCAGGGGGCTCTTGGGTCACCTTTGTCATCATAAACTCATAGGTTCCAAAGTGTGCTCTGTGGAACACTTACTTGAGAATATACCTCAGAAAAGCAGATCCTACCTAGAGCCTGTTATACAGAAAGAGGGAAGTCAGAAAGAAAAAGAAAAATACCATTTATTAAAGCATGTATGTGGAATCCAGAAAGATAGTACCCACGATCCTATGTGCAGGGCAACAAAGGAGACAGAGACATAAAGAACAAAATTTTGGACACATTGGGGGAAAGAGAAGATGGGATGATTTGAGAGAATAGCGTTGAGACATGTACATTGCCATAGGTGAAATATGACGCAGGGAACCCAAAGTTGGTGCTCTGTGACATCCTGGATGGAAGCGGTGGGGAGGAGGATTCAGGAGGGAGGGGACACATGTATGCCTTGTGGCTGATTCATGTTGATGTATGGTAGAGGCAAACACAATATTGTAAAGTAATTATCCTCCAATTACAATAAATTTTTAAAATTATAAAAAAAAGAAATCTTAAAAAAATCAGATTCCTGGCCAATGACCAGGAATGCACCATACTCTGTGTCCCTCTCAGAGATTATCAGTTCATACTACCTATTGAGAACTCTGAAAAATTCCATAATAAATAGCTTAACATTGCTTAGTTAGTTTTTCCCAAAACCTTTTTGATCATGGATCCTTTCCTGTGAACTCCCAAGGAATACCTATTAGCAGGGTCTAGGGAACTATGCTTTGGGAAAAGCTGGCATGAACAATGTATTATTTGTAGAAATGCTGTGAAGTCAAAATTCACTAATGAGAACTCTGGCATCAAAGGCCTGTGGAAAAATGTGTGTGCTCTGCTTTAATGAAAATATGACATTTGTGTAGATCAGAGGTCCTCACCCCTTTCACCAGAAAGATCCTTTTTAGTTCTTTCCTCAAGGGATTCCGTGCTTTGAAAGCTTTTATCTACCCAACAAACTACATTTATTGAATAATAATTTGTTCCTTTGAGTTTTATTCATCAAAGACATATAACTGCCAATTAGTGCTTCTGATCAGTCAAGATAACCACTGTTACCACACTGAGTTGATATGACTCCAGCCCAAAGCAAATAAACTTAATGTTTTATTTAGTCTGGGAACCTCATTGAGGTAAATGTATGATTTCCTTTGGGCTTTTTTGAAATCTTGAAAATAGCTTACAGACCCCCTCCTTGCCTTCCCAGAGCAAAGGGTGGGTGGGAAGCAGGACTGCGTGTGTAAAGCCAAGGAGGACACATGGTTGGGAGGAAGGGAGGGAAGCGGAGGTTATAGGGTTTGCCCATGGGCAGTGAGGACCGCAGCATGGGGCTTGGGGAGCCTCTGCAGCCTCTGTGAAGCCCGAGGGTCCATGGACTATGGGGTCCAGATCCTGATGAACAGATGAGAAGCCCCTGGCCAAAGGCACACACATCAGGCTCCCCAGATGTGGGCAAGAACCTGGGTAAAGCCTCTCCCCTCCATGCACCCCCTACACCCCAATATCCAGAAGAGCTGTGGAAGATGGCAGGCCCAGGGAGGTGGGGCAGGGGAAAGGAGTGTTTGGCGGAGCTGCTGGCTGCTCTGCCAGGCTCCTCTCCCCGGGCTGGCCTGACACCGGTTAGTTTTTGTCTGAGGCTACTAGGAGGTGCCTGAACTCAATTCGGTCACCCCTGTGGGTATTGATGGAGCCCTTGGAGACTTGAAACCCCTAGGTACCACCTTCCATTCTGTAGCTGGCTCCCCTCTAACACAAAAGGAAGAACCTCTACCCAAGGGGTTCATCCTGGCCTAGCGGTCCCCCTCCAGCTCCTCTGGGAGACTGTGGGCATCGCGGAGCTCAGCCTCAGACACCAGGGATCACAGGCTCTTGACAGAGACTCTCCTAGGACGTTTTGAGACCAGGCGCCCTGCGATCTGGGCTCCACTGGACTTCGCAGAAGAGCTGTGGGGGCAGCTATGGGTGCTGCAGGGGTGGCCCCATTCCCTGCAGTGAGAGGGGGCTCCTCCATGGGAAGGAAGTGCTCAGGCCAAGCCCTTTACAGCCCAAACCACCACCATAGGCTGGGTCCCCAACCCCGTCCAGCCATGGCCTGGACCTCAACACCCAGCCTTGCTTCTCGACTCTTCTCTCATCAGCCAGGACATTTTCCCAGAAGATACAATCTCTGTCTGGCAGAAACCCACTTGCAAAAATAAATCTTCCCCTGAACATTTTCCAGGCCCATTTTAGAAACAAATCTGGGTGATGCCTTTTACTCATTTCCAAAGACAAACAGCCAACGCCCAAGGCCTCTCTCCCCTCAGAAATGTTCCAAGAATGGAGTACAGGCTCTGCCTCCCTTCAAGCAGGGAGGGTGAGCTTCCCTGGCAATTGTACTCCCCCAGACCACTGCCCAGGTCTGGGGACACAGGTGGGATGGAGCTCACAGACCGGGGCCCCAGGATGGTGGAGCCTCACGGCCCAGGGTCTCCCTGTGGAGCCTTCCTGTGGCTTCTGGAAGCTGCAGAAGTTGCAACCGCCCCAGCATACATCCATTCTCATATGAAATATTTGCACTGAGCACCTGTTAAGTCAGTATAGGTGGCATGCTAGGGGCTGCAATTTAGCAGGGAATGTGTGCTAAGGCCCCACGTCTGTGAGGCAACCACTCAATGACTGAGTGATGCGGGCATCACTGGAGTGATGATCACACAGAAAACATCACTGGAGTTCTCTGTGCTTCATTAGGGTATTATCTCATTTGATTTTTACAACAGCCCTGTGAACTGGGAAAGAAGGAAGGAAAAGAAAGGAAGAAAAGGAAGTTTCTATTTACCGGGTCAGTTGTTGTTCAGTTGCTAAGTTGTATCTGACTCTTTGCAACTCCATGGACTGTAGCACTCCAGGCTTCCCTGTACTTCACCATCTCCCAGAGTTTTATCAAACTCATGTCCATTGAGTCGGTGATGTCATCCAGTCATCTCAGCCTCTGCCATCCCCTTCTTCTCCTGCCTTCTATCTTGCCCAGCATCAGGATCTTTTCCAATGATTCAGTTCTTCATATCAGGTGGCCAAACTATTGGAGCTTCAGCTTTAGCATCAATGAATATTCAAGGTTGATTTCCTTTAGGATTGACTGGCTTGATCTTGCAGTCCAAGGGACTCTCAAGAGTCTTCTCCAGCATCACAGTTTGAAAGCGTCAGTTCTTCGGTGCTCAGCCTTCTTTACAGTCCAACTCTCATGTCACATCCATACATGACTACTAGAAAAACCATAGCTTTGACTATATGAACCTTTGTGGGCAAAGTGATGTCTCTACCTTTTAATATGCTGCCTAGGTTTGTCATAGCTTTTTTTTCGAGGAGCAAGCTTTCGTGACTGCAGTCACCATCCTCAGTGATTTTGGAGCCCAAGAAAATAAAACCTGCCACTATTTCCATTTTTTCCCACCTGTTTTCCATGAAGTGATGGGTCAGTGGCCTATGCTTTTACATGCACTACTTGTCTTTTTTTGTATACTTTTATTTATTTTTGACTGTGCTGGGTATTCGTTGCTGTGTGCAGGTTTTCTCTTGTTGTGGTGATCAGGGGCTACTCTCTAGCTGAACTGTGTGGGCTTCTCATTGCAGTGGCTTCTATTGTGGTGGAGCACAAGCGCTAGGGCACATGGGCTCAGTAGTTGCAGCTCCCAGGTTCTAGAGCGCAGCCTCAATAGTTGTGGCTCATGGGGCTTGGTTGCTCTGCGCCATGTGGGATCTCCCCAGATCAGGGCTTGAACCTGTATCTCCTGCTTGGCAGGCAGATTCTTTACTATTGAGCCTCCAGGGAGGTCGTTTTTATCCGTTTAATCCTTCCAACTCTACTGTGTGGTAAGAGGACACCTCTGTTCTCGCTGTCACAGAAAAGAAAGCCAAAGCCCAGAGGAAGTGCCAGAGGAGGGATTGACCCGAGGTAGGTCTGATCCCAGAGCCGCAGAGTCTCTCTGGCACAGGCTCACACACCCAGGTCACACACACACACACGCACACACGCACAGATGCATCTGTTCCACTGGCCCCTGCTCTGGGGACACCCAGTGACTGACCCGCACACTGAGGTTTACTTTCCCTCATCTGTAGAAATGTTCTGAGCACCTGCTCTGAATCCTGTGAGCCCCTCCCTGGGCCTGGGGGCCCAGTGCAAGCCGGAAAGCTCAGTCCCTGCCCCCTGGGTGTGCCACTGAGCACCGGAAGTGTGCCTAATCTGAGTAGAGGTGTGCCGTGAGTGTAAAATACACACAGAATTTCCAAGACTTAGTAAGAAAGAAAGAAAGTAAAATATCCTATACTTTATATGGATCACATGTTGAGATTATGTATTTTGGGGATATAGTAGATTAAAGAAAAAATGTTTTTTCTTTTTTTAATGTAACTGTTGGAACATATAAAATCAATTATGTGGCTCATGTGTGTGGCTTGTATTATATTTCTGAAGAGCAGCGCTGCTATGGATAGAAAGACTCTCAGCAAGTAAACAAATATAGAAGAGGGGTGGTTGAGGGGAGAGGAAAGTGCTGGAGAAGAAATAACGCAAGTGGTGTGCTGAGAGGGGCCGGCAGGTAGACACAGGCGACCAGAACCTCGGGTCATGAGCAGCAGATAAGGAGAGGCAGAAGGCCCTTATAACCATGAGAATAAGCCGTTTCCCACACTGCGGAGGTACCAGGGCCTGTGTCCTGAAGAAAGGAGTCGCCGTGCAAAGATCCAGGGGGCTGGACAGACTCCCCACTGAGCCATGAGGCCTGGAGCTGCAAGGACCCTCAAGGTCACCACCTCCACCTCTGGGTTTTAGAGGGTCAGTGTATACCAAGGTCCTCATGTAGGGCTGGGTGACTCTCTGGTGCCTGGTCTGATGGTGTTTACTCCACAGAAGGTCCTCTGCATGCCTGTGATGGTCCAGCTAACAATAAGCTCTGGAGAGGAAATGGTGACAAAACCAAGTCCCTGCTCCCACAAGCTCATAAACGAGGCGGAGAGAGGGGTGGCTGGAGATAAACAAAAGACAAAGAAACATCTATGTCAGGAGTGGCAGGTGAACAAATCAAGAGGAAGAGAGGGCAGGTGGGAGCTGGGTGCTGTTTCATCAGCAACCTGAATGAAATCAGGGAGGGAGCCCTGAGGACACCGAGGGGAGGAGAGTCCCAGGGAGTTGGAATAGCATGTGCAAATGTCCTGAGGTAGGAACCTGCCTCTCAATTTCAAGGACGGCATCGGGCCAGTGCACTAGGAAAGAGCAGGCAAGAGGAGAGTGACCTAGGTGAGGTCAGGGTGAGGACCTGGATGGACTCGGGGTCATGTGGGTGATGGTTTTCTGTATTATTACCAGTGTTCTAGTACTGGTAGAGTACTAGAGGGGAGCACCGGTTTCCTAGGAAGATGACAATTGCCACTATTCACAGGGTCTTCCAAGATGAGGAGGTGCCCCATCTTGGAGGTGGCCCCAAGGCTTGATGCACGAGAAATAGCCCATGGCTGGGTAGGCACACACTGTCTTATGCTCAGCAACTTGACTATAAGAGAAACCATGAGGCGAGGCACTGGGAATGGGGTGGTGGGGTCTTGGGGTGGAAGTTTGGAGCTGTCAGAGGGGCCGGAGGCCCACATGATGACAGGCTCGGCGATTTCCTACAATCAGGGAGCCAAGGCCCTAGCGGCTTACTGAGGTCCTGCTCTCCCAGGATCTCCTATCCGCCCTCTTGCCTGGTTTACCAGGCCCCTCCCTTACTCGGAGCCCACAGTGACTCCGTATTGCCCGCTGCTTTGCCCTTCAGCTGACCCTGTGCTGCAGTGATCACTCATGCCCCTCAGGTCTCCCTGTCCAGGGATGATTTGCCAAAAAATGTTGGCTATGACTGCTGGAGGAAATTACTTGTTTATTTTTTGCTAAGAGGGAAAGACCTGCTTTAATGAATAATTTTTCCCCAAGAAAATGATCCTCTGACCTTCTCTGAGCCACAAAGTCAGTGCTGCCTTGGCTGTCCCGGCACGTGGAGACGCTTCCCTGTCCCACGGGGAGCAGCAGGCCCGAGAGACTGTGGTTCCGTGAGCATAGCTGTGCTCACCAACCTGGCCTGGACTCAGTGGCCCTCCACGGGAGGCCTGATGGCTGTTAACAGGGTGTGTTCAAAGACCACCGGCCTCCCTCCCCATCCGCATCCACTAAGCCATCATTCACTGAGGACCTACTGTGTGCCTGCCACTGTGTGCTGTGGCCAGAATGCTCAAAATTGGTTTCTGTAGGGACAGGCTTGTTCCAAATATGCTTCTAGTAAAGAAGGGCCCTCACCCGCCCCCCCCCCCTTTAAATGATTCCTTGTACAAACAAAAACCATTCTTTTCTATTTAAGTTTGGCTCCACTGGGTCTTTGTAGCTGTGTGGACTTCTCTCTAGTTGCAGCGAGTGGGGGCTACTCTCTGTTGTGGTGTGCAGACTGCTCATTGCAGTGGCTTCCCTTGTTGTGGAACGCGGGCTCTAGGTGTGTGTGCTTCAGTGGTTGCGGCTTGCAGGCTCTAGAGCACAGGCTCAGTAGTTGTGGCACATGGGCTTAGTTGCCCTGCATGTGGAATTTTCCTAGAGCAGGGGTTGAACCCATGTCCCCTCTTCGGCAGGCAAATTCTTAACCAGGGAAGTCCCAGAAAACCATTCTTTTGAATCTAATAACCACGGTCCACCAAGCTTGTAAAAAATCTTTCCATGTTCTATCACATTTCATAGTGCCTGTGTTTTGGTCTCCAGGGGAGCTCCAGGGTCCCGAGCCATCTGTTTGCCCTTCATCAGGAAGATGGGCATCATTCTATAGTAGTTTGCACATGGGACTCAGAAAGGTAAATTACTTTCTTAGGATCACACAGCTACACAACCTGGAGCCAGGATGGAAGCCCCATGCCTGAATCTAGAGGGGTCTCTTATCCGGATGCACAGGAAACCTCTAGGGGACATTTTACAACTACCAACTCGCCAGCAGCTGTCCCCAGATGGTCCGACTTCATGGGCAGGACCTTGCAGAGACAGGGGAAGGTTAGCGCCCGCAGGTGATTCTAACAGGCTGCAGGGGCTGAGAATCCCTGTGCGGGGCCTGCGGCCCGGGGGCAGAGGAACCATCCCAGTTCTGCCACTAACTTGCTGTGTGGTTTGAGGAAAATCCCATAACCTCTCTGTTCTTCAGTTTCTTCATTTGTCAAAAGGGAGCTCTCTTTCAGGGTCTGTCTCACACGTAGAGTGATCTGAGTCATGGGATACTGGGACAATGCCAGAAGCCCTCAGGTAGGGCCACTGTGGGATAGGGCTTGGGATCCTGACCCTCCTGGCATCAGACTGGAGGGAGAACAGGCCCAGCAAATGGCGTGGCCGGCCCCTGTCCTCCCACCCTGCAGTCTGTGGGGTGGGGATGGTGTTTGGGAGAGACCCAGGGGAGCCCTGCCAGGTCCATGCCTTCCTTGTGGTGCTCAGCCCCCACAGGGCCTGTAGGACCCCGCAGGACTAGGCCTGTGGATCTCCAGGGCCAGGCCTGGAGCAAGGAGAGAGGCCATGTCTGGTCCTGCAAGTTCAGCAGCCCCGAGAAGGGCTGGCCTGGCGTGGGGGTTCACAGACAAGAAGCCAGGCTGCCTGAGATAAGTGGAGAGAGCGGGGATCTTCTCCTAACTTGATTCTCACAACTATCCTTTGTTCTTAGGTCCTGGTGGTGAAACATGTGTTGCAGCAGAAACAGAGCTATGCTTGTTTCCCAGCTTACAAAGGTGAGTTCACATTCTTGAGTGGTTTTTCAGTGTTTCTGAGAGAGAGTTCAGTTTTCTTCTGGGACACTGTGGGATGCACTGGGGCCTTGAGGGGGACATTAGGGGCTGGGGAGCTGGCAGAGGCCATTGCCCCTCCCCACACCACAGCACACTTCCTCCAGAGTGGAGGGGCTCAGAGAGCTCTGGGCTGGGCTGGGGGGTGTGGCTGAGGCTCTGAGAGTAAAAGGGCAGGAGGGCTGGCCAAGGCCCGAAGCCCCGCCAGCCAGGGCCCATCTCCACGGTTCCCTGGAGTCCTGGAGGGGCGGGTGTCACTGACCCTTCTGACTGATGTCAGGGGGAGGCGGCTTCCCTGTGGAGTGACAGACACCCCTGTTGTGAGCTGAGCCCCCAAACATGGCTCCAGCTCCTCTCCCTGACTCAGAGGACATTTTTCTCCCCTGTAAGAGAAAATCCTCCTGGTCCAGAGCAGTCCAGAGGATCCATGTTGACTGGCCACATTCTCACCAAAAATGTGGGCCCTGGGGCCAGAATTTCTTGATTCTGAAAAAAGTGCCTTCTGCTGGCAGTGCCTCATTAAGTGGATCGTAAAAATTCTTCTCTGAGCGCACGTCTTCTTGTGTGTGGGGCCTCCACGTTCAGAGTCTGTAACACGAACCAGTCGTGGCCAGGAAAGGAGCCGCGGTCACTGGGCCGTGTTGCGGGGCACCAGGCCCTCCCGGCGGCAGTGGCTGTGGATCCGCTCTGTGACCTTCAGGTGCGGAAGTGAGCCGTTTCCCTTCATCTTCTAGCCCCCGGGCTTGGAAGGAAACCCTTTCTGTTGTGTGTGGGGAGATTTTCTGCTCCTCAGGTCCAAGAAAGTGGAACCCTGGGACTCAGGTCTCCATGGCACGGCTCAGAAGAGTCTGTCTCTTCAGACATTTTGTCTCTGGCTCAGCCCCGCGGTCCTCAGGCCCCGTCCCTATGAACAACTGTGGCCACCCTGCTTCTACCAAACTCCTCTCCATTTGCTGAGACCACCAGCTCTGTTCCCCCATCATCCTGGCACGCTTGACTCCCCTCTTCAACTCGAGTCCAATCTCATCCCTCTTCCCTCTGGGACCACACAGATTCCTCTCTCTCCCTTCTCCCCATGGACCTAAAATACAACAGTTCCTTTTTTTTTTTTAATACAACAGTTCTTAACTTGCAGAGCTGGGATGAGTAGATGAGAGAGCTCAGCCTTTCGTAAACACAAAAATGGCCTCTTCTTCCCAGAATGGAGACGGGGCAAGGGAAAGACACTTGATTCTTCCTTTGAGAATTCAGAACAAAAGCTTTAGCAAACAACAGTCCCATCCTCTGCCCACACCCCTGAAACAAAACCAAATCCCAAAGACCAATTTTTTTGTTTGTTTTACTAAATTGCTCACCTTGTTACATTAAGCTCATTTTACAGATGAGAAAACCAAGGCTTAGAGGGGTTAGTTACTTCAGCTGCCATTTGGCCTCACATCAGAGTTTGCAGAGACACTGGCCCCACCATTTACTAGTCAGTGGGACCAGTGTCGGGTGGCGGGCACTGCTCTGACCTGTGACCACAGAGCTCCAAGCAGTTACCCACTGCTGAGATGCATGTTCTGTCACAACCTTAGCCACAGCCAGTGAGCAGGTAGAACATGACCAAGAGACGATTACATTCCAGCCACTGAAGACTGAGGTTAAGTGTTCTTCAGGAACGCATCACCACTTAGGACTCTATAGCTTAGGAGTGCTTGATTCCGATCACCTCTCTTGGACCACGCACCATGCTCTCAGTTGTATGTGTGCTATCTCACATCATCCCCCACAAGAATCCAACTATTACTTTCCTTCTCCCGATGAGGAAAAGTTTGCTAAGAATGCTAAGTAACTTTCCCAAGTCCTGTAGTTAGAAAGAAGGTTGACAGAGTTGAGAGTGAGAGTGAATCTCCTAACTTAAAAAAAAAGAAAGAAACCATTAAATATATAACTTATTTATTTATGGCCGCTGGGACTTCATCTCTGTATGGGGGCTTTCTCCAGTCGTGGCGAGCAGGGGCTACTCTCTAGTTGCAGCGCGTGCGTTTCTCATTGCAGTGGCTTCTCTTGTTGCGGAGCAAGGACTCTAGGTAGACGGGCTTCAGTAGTTGCAGCACTCAGGTTCAGGAGTTGTGGCGCATGGGCTTCGTTGTCCCGAGGCATGTGAGATCTTCCTGAATCAGGGATTGAACCCATGTCCACTGCATTGGCAGGCGGATTCTTAAACCCCTAGACCACTAGGGAAGTCCGTGAATTTCCTAATTTTAGTCCCATGTTCTTCCCGTAATTTATCAGTCAAGATAACTGGGCGATTTCATTTTTCAGAGAGACAAAAGCGAAGAGGGCAATGCCAGTGTTTGCTCCTTTCATTTGTGGCGACACACCAGCCCACAGTAGACCACAGGGAAGGCAATCAGACATTTCCGTCTGTCAGGAACTCCATGATGGGAAAGCAGCCCCTACAGCGGTTATTCCACAAAAGACCACTTGGTGGCACCATTGTACAACAGCTGCATACCCAGAGGCTCAACACACCAAAACCGGAAGATGCAGCCCAGGGTAGTGGCCTGCTTTTCATTGAAGGTCACTGGAATGACCTGGAAGTCTAATGAGGCAGTGTCCATGGCCCGTCATAGCTCATGCTGTCCTGATGTCCAGAGCTGCTCTGCGAATAAGGAACTCAGTCAGCTCCTGTCCAACCCATCTATTTAGCAAACATATGCTTTGTACCTTGTAGCTATTTACAATATCCTGACTGTGTTAGATCTTTAATATAACCTAATCTGTTTCTGAAAAGGTTATGCTTCTTTGTCTGGAGGTCCAGGGAGCAACTTTAATGAAGTTCCCCTTTGGCCTGAGAAGATGGTAGGGAGAAGTATTGGATCTGGGTTGAAGGTGAAGGGGTCAGAAGTCATACAAGGGCAGAGGCCGGGTTTGACAGATTGAGGGCCAGGCAGGCAGCTTTGCACAGTACCCAAGGCCTCTGTAAAGGGTCAGGGACTTGGAAAGCTTTGGCACTGGAGAGAGAGGAGCGGGGTGAAGTGGGTAATAAACAACTTCTCACACTGTTGACGGGCAGAGTCATTTCCATTGCTAAGCTGGTTCTTGGGTTTTGGACATTCCTAGGGAGAGTGTGGTGGGCAGGAGCCCAGGGAAGTCTCCAGGTTGGCTCCACCCTGGCTTCAAGAGTGTCTGTCACACACTCTGCAAATACGGGCAGTATCAGGACCCTGACACTTGGGAGAAACGGGAAGTCAAACCAAGGCTCCAGGCATTTTAAAAAATTTATTTATTTACTTATCTTTAGCTGCACTGTATCTTTGTTGCTGTGCATGGGCTTTCTCTAGTTCTGGCAAGCAGGGGCTACTCCCTAGTTGCGGTGCACGGGCTTCTCATTGTAGTGGTTTCTCTTGTGGAGAAAAAAGAGGGGATTTCCTTCCCATTTAGGTCACCACAGAGCCCTGAGTGGAGTTCCTTGTGCTATATCATAGATTCTCATTAGTTATCTGTTTTATACATAGTAGTGTGTATATGTCCATCCCAAACTCCCGGTTCATCCAACCTCCTCCCATTCATTTGTTCTCTATGCCTGTATCTCTATTTCTGACTTGCAAATAAGTTCATCTTGGGTTCCCAGGTGACTCAGCAGTAAAGAATCCACCTGAAATGCAGGAGGCGGGGGCCGGGGGCGGTGGGGGGGGCTGTTGATCCCTGGGTCGGGAAGATCTCCTGGAGGAGGAAATGGCAACTCACTCCAGTATTCCTGCCTGGAAAATTCCATGGACAGAGGAGCCTGGTGGGCTACAGTCGTGGAGTTGCAAAGAGTCGGCAGGACTGAGCGACTGAGCACACACACATACCATTTTTTTAGATCTCACATATAAGCAACAATATACAGTATTTGTTTTTCTCTTTCTGACTTCACTTTGAATGACAGTCTTTTGCAAATGGCACAATTTTGTTCCTTTTTAAGACTAATATTCCATTGTCTATATGTACCACATCTTTATCCATTCCTCTGTCAATGGACATTTAAGTTGCTTCCATGTCCTGGCTATTGTAAATAGTGCTGTGATGAACATTGGGGTGTGTTATCTTTTTGAATGATGGTTTTCTCCAGGTATATGCCCAGGTGTGGGATTGTTGGGCCATATAGTAGGTCTATTTTGAATTTTTTTAGAAACCTCCTTTTTGTTCTGCATAGTGGTTGTATCAATTTTCGTTTTTCTTTTTTAAAAAATAAAATACATTTTTTAAGATTATGTATTTTTTTATGTGGCTGTGCTGGGTCTTAGCTGTGACACTTGGAATCTTTGATCTTTATTGTGACTTTTGGGATCTTACAACATATGGGATCTAGTTCCCTGCCCAGGGATGGAACCCAGGGCCCTGCATTGGGAGCACAGAGTCTTAGACATTAGACCACCAGGGAAACCCCCTCAATTTACATTTCTGTCCAATTATTTTTAAAACTACCACACAAAATCTATGAAGAATGAAAATGAGTATTTTAAAATGTCATAGAAAAATAATTGCTGTCACTTATTTAAATATAGTTACAAAGGAAGTTCATAACAGAATTTGCATTCAAGTATCTTTATTGTGTAACTCAGATAATTTTTCCTTCTGTGTACCCTCTCTTATGTGGAAGCATAAAATGTCATAAACAATTGTTCTGTAAGAAAACATAAAAGTAAATTATCAACAAATAAGATTAAGAAACACAGCATAACCTCTATGCACTGTAGAAATACTTATTTTTACTTAATAATTGGGATTTAAAGGACTTTAAATATTTTTATGTCTCTTGTATATCATTGCTAACTCAAAGTACCTTCAGGCTGTTAAATCTAAATTCTAGTCTGTGTAGAGGTGATGCCATCTTCCAAGTATTAAGGGTTGAATTGTTCTTCCCCCCCAC